>NC_082397.1:24366529-24666529 GCF_031168955.1 Gadus macrocephalus
TAATTTTTCGGGTAAGGAGTACTTTTCAAGTTTCTGTAATTTTACTCTTACTCAAGTAAATATTTGATTTAGAATTCTACTCTTTACTCAATTCCATATTCCATTATGACTTCATTCAAATTTGTGTTTTGATAAAGACATTATCTTCGTTGACTGTAATACAAGCGTACACGTTAGCGACGCTCTCCCTAGGTTGCAACATTGTTGTGATTCCATCGCCGAGGAGACGAGTTGACAGTTACATTGGGACTAGAATCGCATGGATACAGACGCGCAGGAAGATATTTTCGCCAGGGGGTGCGGGGTTACGGCCCACGTAGAGTTTATATAATTCTAAAGTTAGTATGTTACACAGGCTCTGTATTCTGCAGACCACTCAGGAACTTGTTTGTCATTGTTGTGTCTGGCTCTGTGAGTGTGCGTGCATGCTATGCGTAGGCTGGATCGCAATCACGTCAAGACAAATCTGGTTGGCCAATCAGCTAACCAAGCCAGTCTTGTTAGTCTTTAATTGGTTGTGTTCCAACGAAGCTCTTGCCTATTGTCCCATGCACAGAGCTTAGTGTAAATTAGTTTAAAATGAAATTTCATTTTTTGTTGTACATATTGTTGTAGGCCTATGTATGTTTAATGAACAATACACACAATGAAGCAACTTGTGAAGAAATGTTTTAATGTCGCGTTTCCACTGCAGGGTGCGGTACTGTTCGGTTCGCCTCTGTCCAGTAGGGAGGGGGCGCTATAGCCCAGCTCAGTTCCGAGGTCGCGTTTCCACCGCCGACAGTACCCTTTATGGTAGGCCGGATGTCGATCGCCGCGGCAGCTACGTAAACATCGTGACATCATAGCAGCGTGACACAGTGTAGCCTGTTCAATAAAAACAATGGAAAAGATGAACGCGACACATTAAACCAAGAGCTACCTCCCCAAGAATGCAGAGGAACGTCTCCACCTCCTTGTTCGCCCACGCAAGCGTTTTACGCGACATGTTCATTGTAAAGAATAATACCTCGAGGATACTGTTTGTTTGTTTTTATCCCGACGTCGCCCGGAAGTGACGATTCTGTCGACCAATCAACGGAGGGGGTGGGTAGCTCGAATTTTCCGGCACCCTTTCACGTGTCTCAGTACCCTAACGGAGGAGTACTGAAGACGAGGGCAAAACGAGTACGGCTCAGTCCGGTTCACGCCCACTTTTGGCGGTGGAAACGCAATCCGTACCGCACCTTTGCGAACCGAACCGTACCGCACCCTGCAGTGGAAATGCGCCATAAGTGTTCATCTCTTTCTCTCCCTCACTCACTCACGCATTCAAACACCTTATGTCTTTTTCACTGATCCAAGCACTCCAGTACAAAAATGTAAAGTAACTTGTAATAAGTAACTTTATAGCAAAGAACTTTTTTACTCTTACTCAAGTAGGTTTTCCAATTGGAAAATTTACTTTTGCTCAAGTAGATTTTGAAGGAAGCAATTTTACTTTTACTTGAGTATAGATTTTCAGTACTCTACCCACCACTGCGTGTGCGTGTGTGTGCGCGCAGTCAGCACCCGCCATGGTGCGTGTGTGTTGTGCGTGCAGTCAGTCAGCAGCACCCACCGTGGTGTGTGTTGTGTTGCCGTGCATGAAGTGTTTTAAGAGTGGTTGGCTGCTTTTTTAGGTGCGCACTACTGCCCTCTCTCCAGCATAAGGCCTTTCTACGCTGCCAAGCCGGTTCGGTTGAGGCTTGGCACGCATCGATTTCCCCGTCTTATTTCAAGTGTAGAACCGGGGTAAAATCTCCCGTTCGTCACGGCGCGGTTTTTCTTGGTTCACTGGAGAAGGTGGGGCTGCGCACAGAGTATACTTTAGAATAATTTGCATATTCCCGAATGATTTTTTTTTTTTATGAATGAAGACACCCGCATGCAAGAATGAGATGACGTCTGAGTGTAGGCTACAAACGCGATTAACTATCAGTGCAAAAACACCGATATATTCTCTTTTTTGCTGACCACTTTTGGGTTAGGGACAGGTTAGGGTTTTTTAACCCGACAAAAGCCTCGTAAGGACGGTTCCTCTGCGTCTCTCTCGTAGATCGCATCATCTTTCAACATCTTTGTTTAATATGACTGGATCACCTTCTCTCACATTGTGGTATAGTGCAATACCCATTCTGCCGAGGTAGTGGCACTATGCCACCAGAGTTGTTCATATAATACGCATGTACCAGATTGGAGGAAGAACGATACACAGAAGTGGATTAAAAGCATGCTATGAATCTTCTCCGTCTCTCACTGCTTTATACTTAATACTATCCACTTACATACACAACACACATGTTCAGCAGCTCGCAGATTTTACTTTCTCTTCAGTTAGAACTGCTGATGATATCGTGTGTGTGTGTGTGTGTGTGTGTGTGTGTGTGTGTGTGTGTGTGTGTGTGTGTGTGTGTGTGTGTGTGTGTGTGTGTGTGTGTGTGTGTGTGTGTGTGTGTTTGCATGTGTGTGTGTGTGTGTGTGTGTGTGTTAGGGCTGCACAATATATCAAATTTTTATCGCGATGACGATATTGCCGTCCCACGATGACACGTAGTGCTCTCGCGATATTTTCGCGATATTTTTATATACATAAGTAATGCATCCACAAAAAAAGAAAACCAAAAAAGAAACTTGCCCCGCCCATGCAGTATACGCTCTACCTCCGCTGCAAAGCAAACCAAGCGCTCCCTGTACACCTGTCTGCGAGAGTCAATCCTGCACACAGCGGCGCGAAGCCTGAAAAATTAGGGGGGGCGTGGCATGGCGGCAATTTGCCGCTGAGCGCAGTGTGTGGCTCCAACCACTAGGGGGGGGTAGAAATTCGAAAGTTTTATTTTTTTCAATGAATAATCGTGGTAAATAATCGTGATATCAATATTGATCAAAATAATCGTGATAATCATTTTGGCAATAATCGTGCAGCCCTAGTGTGTGTGTGTGTGTGTGTGTGTGTGTGTGTGTGTGTGTGTGTGTTGGATCTGGTCGGACCCCCTAAAACAGTCTGTGTATGTGTGTGTTGGTTCTGGTCGGACCCTCTTAAACAGTGTGTTTGTGTGTGTGTGTGCGTGTGCGTGTGCGTGTGTTGGTTCTGGTCGGACCCCCTAAAACAGTGTGTGTATGTGTGTGTTTGTTCTGGTCGGACCGTCTCCCAGAAATAACACGATGTTCTTGGCCACGTTGGTGTTGGGGGTCCGGTCCAGGGCAGCCTGCAGGGTCCGCTGGGCCTGAGACCTCCAGAACTCTGGGCTCTCCTCCACTGCATCACAGAGAACAGACACGCATCACCACCACATATACGGCTAGTACTTTTGCTACACCACCACATCTACTAATAGAACTACTGCGACACCTCTAGTACCACCACATCTACTGCTAGGACGACTGCTAGACCTCTATTTCTACCAGTACACCACCACACATACTGCTAGTTTACTGCTATATACTGTGATACCTCTAGTTCTACTGCTTTACCTCTAGTACTACTGCTACACCTCTAGTACTACTGCTGTACATCTAGCACTACTGCTACACCTCTAGTACTACTGCTTCACCTCTAGTACTACTGCAACACATCTGGTACTCATGCTAAACCTCTACATCTACTGCTACAACTCTCGTACTACTGCTACACCTCTAGTACTAATGCCCCCCCCCCCCCCCCCCCCCCACCATGATGTTACGCCACTGCCTCTGGTACTACTGTTAGACACATTTTTTGGTTATAAACATAATGTTTGATTTATTTATTAATATGCAAGATGGTTTTGGCTTGGTTATTTGAGTTAATTGTTTGTTTTATCTGTTTTCATTTAGTAAAAACATGTTTTGCATTTGACATGCTCAGGATGCCGTATTTGAGTTAATGAGGCGCACCTGTGTGTATTTAGGAGAGGAGCCACAGGTGAATAGGTAGACGGGAAGCGGTACAGTTTTTTCTCAGTGAGAGCCCCTTTTGATATATATGTTAGAAAAGGTTCATGTTGATCCTTCAAGTCTTTTTTTTTTTCGGTGAAATAAATACTGTAAAGCTAACAGACGATCCCTGACTTTTATTTTTGGAATCAAAGGAGCGGGCGCATCAAAAAAGCCCCAATATATATTATTTCACAATATATACAATATTTTGATTAACCGCAAAATAAATCACGACATTTCATTTAAAAACTGCCTATTTAGGAGCTTTAGTTACAAAAAACTGCGCATTGTGGAGCTTTAATTAACAAACTACACATTGTGGAGCATCAAGCCTGCGGGGCAAGCTCAACACGGCGAGAACCACAACTGCTTTCGAATACAGCGGAGCCGTGAGTAAACCAAGCGCTGGTGATTCATGAATGGAGCACTGGTGGTTCAAATAAAAACTAAAAACAAAAGGATCTCTTCGTCAAACAATGGAATAAATGCCTGCATGCGCATATTGGATGTACGATTAAGCGAAAAACTATGATGTCTATGCTTTTGGGAGTTTATATGGCAGGGGTAAATACTTTTTCTGCATAAGGAAATCAATTAAAGGAAACAATTGTTGAACGGATATTTGGATTGAAAAAATCAAGTAAATCAGTTCCTTAATGAATGACTTCAATTAAACTGATAACCAAATAATCATGGACATGGATAGTGATAATCCTCAGGTTGACGCCGCCATGGCAGAGGAGAAATTAAAGTCACTCAGTGCATCGCGGAGAGGGAAACTTGTCACATGCACGCGCAAAATGAATGAAATAAAGACTCTACTGGTGCCTGGTGGAAATGTTGAGACGATAGATGAAGGCGTTTCAACATTTAAAAGGTCTCTGACGAAATTTGAGGAAATTCATGCAAATGTTCAAAGGTTATTATCTGATGAAATAATGGAACATGAAAGAATGAACTGGTATGAGCCAAAGATGTCTACATAGTATATACAGGTATTTTCTAAAGGATGTGGAAATGTGGAAGAAACCGGACCCTCAATGGCTCATTGGGCCACAGGACAGCATTTCGAATGCATCAAGAACCTCTCGAAAAACAAAATCAACGACTTATTCAGTTTCCTCAGCCTGCACTAAAGTGGAGACAGAGCGGCTCTCCTATCCCGGGCAGCAGGCCTTAAAGCAAAGCATGAACTGGAAATGGAGTAGGCTCAATTCAAATCTAAAATGGAGCGAATGATACTGGAGATAAGCCTGGCCGAATCCGATGCAAGATTGAGAGTTCTGGAAAATGGGGAGCCTTATGCAAAACCTCCACAATCATATCAACCACAAACACAACATGATGCCATGAATGAATATCTGGAAAACTATGAGGGACATCCTGACAGTGATCTCGAACCATCTCCAATTAAATTTGCTGAAATTGGAGCCATGCCCAAAACCCCACTCCAGAGGTTTTTAAAACAACAACCAAGGCCGCCAGAACGGGCAGACAATGTCGGCCCTCAACAAAGCCCAAGTCCTGTGCCTCTTCAACAAAGGCTGGACTTCAAGGATGGATCCATGGAAATATACATTGTTGCAAGTCAGACAGAAAAAACTCCGACATGTAGGCTCATTGAGTACTATTCATCCTGGAACAGCCTAAAAAGAGCCGTAGGATGATGAAGTTAAAAAAAAAATCTTTCAGATGGCACAGAAAAGGAAAGGGATTTGCTTGCATGCTGGTCCAAGACCAAATTTTGACAATGGGAAGTCATTGAAAGACCACATGCTTCTGCTCAAAATGCCTTCAAAACAGGCACTAACTCTTGCCGTAGAGGACATTGACAGTGCAGAAAAGGCCATTATTGGATATGAGCGGAGACTGCATTTCAAGGAAGAAATTGCCACACTGGAGAAAGGAAAACAGTGCAATAAGGGAAGCTCTCTGTTCAAACTCGATCCATCATTGACGGTGGTATTCTAAGAGTTGGAGGAAGAACCAGTAAAATGGCTATGCCCCTTGAGGTTAAACACCCAATAATCCTTCCTAAACATTCTCATGTTTCAAAGTTAATACTTACCAGTATTCACCTACCTGTTGGTCATTCACAAAGAGGACACATGCTTTCTAAGCTCCATCAGCAGTATTGGCTGTCAGGTGCAAGAAGGATCATTAAAAACTGTGTTTTTTGTAGACGACTACGTGCCAAAGCAGGAGACCAGAAAAATGGCTGATCTCCCACTTGATCGAATAACACCAGATCTTCCACCCTTCACCCATGCAGTTGTGGATTATTTTGGACCCATTGAGGTGAAACATGGCCGTGCTCATGTCAAGAGATGGGGAGTAATCTTTACCTGCCTGGTAATATGGTAGAAATTAATGATTATATTCTATGGTAAACTATGATTATTATTAGGTCTGGATATCTAATGGTAGAAAACATTTAAGGTGTCTCTGGATTCTGATCCAGAGCTTGGAGCCTGGGAGTCTGAGGTTAGAACAGATGGTGGAACCCCAAATAGGAGCAGGAAGCTACGGGGCTGAGGCGTACTGACCTCACCCTAGTGTCTTGGGCTATCTTTGTTGACCATTTTCTGACCATTCAGGTTAAGACGGATTTATGACTGAATGGAGGCGGACACCTCAAGGAGAAAATGCTCTGTTTGTGTGTATAAAAAGACGCTGGAGTTTGTGAACCGCCAGTGTCTTTGCAAACCCACTCGGCTGTTATCGTTGTTGTTCTTTAAACGATAAAGTCTATTGTCAATACTCGCTCCGGACCCCTCGGTTTCTTTTACTCTCTCTTAAATTAGTCGAAGTGTTTTATATCTCGGTTAAAATCCACAACAGTAACCCGAGCTGTCCATCTGGAAGTGGCCAGTTTCCTAAACACAGACACATGCATCAATGCTATCCGTCGGTTCATCCTTCGCCGAGGATCAATAAAAAGTATCCGGTCAGATCAAGGCACTAACTTTATTGGAGCACAAAAGGAGTTGGCGGAGTCTAAGAAATTACTGGACAATAACAAAATCCAAAGAGCATTACTCGAAGAAGGAATTGACTGGACATTCAACCCTCCCTCAGGACCTCACCACGGCGGAGAGACTCCTTCGATTGTTCAAAAAGATTCTGTACTCCATCTTAAAGGAACAAACATTGGATGATGAAGCTCTACAGACAGCCTTGTGTGAGGTCGAAGCTATCATGAATGATAGGCCAATCACAACGGTGAGAAATGACCTGAACGACCTTGAACCTCTAACTAATAATTTACTTCAATTGAAAACATTTCCAATAATGCCCCCCGGACTGTTCCAGAGAGAGGACCTATACTCACGCAGGAGGTGGAGACAGGTTCAATACCTGGCAGACCTGTTCTGGAAACGATGGACCAGGGAATACGTTCCACTTATGCAGGAAAGGCACAAATGGAATAAAATCAAAAGGAATTTCACTGCTGGAGATATTGTCGTGATAATTGACGACAATGCACCGAGGAACTCTTGGCTACTCGGACGTGTAGTCAAGGCCCTTCCAGAGGCAAAGGGACTTGTACACAGTGCCTTGGTTAAAACCAAGACCAACATCATCCAAAGACCAATAACAAAGCTTTGTTTGCTACTGGAGGCAGCTGAGGTAGCTTTTAAGCCCCTTTCTTTCAGTCAAGTGCCCCTCTGACTGCTGGATGAGGGGCTATATGACTTTATATTCCGGACCCCAGGATTAAGATCTCTAGAAGAACATGGACCTGACACACATACACACACCCACTACTGAGCTTGCTGGATTTACAAATAATTGACTAAAGAATACAATTTGCATGGGACAGATCCAGGTCCTATATTTAGTTATAATGGCTCCATGATGCATAATAATTGGAGTAATTGCTATGTAATAAGCAATTAGGGGCTGGTATGTTAAAGAATTTTTTTGGTTTGACATAATGTTTGATTTATTTATTAATATGCAAGATGGTTTTGGCTTGGTTATTTTAGGTAATTGTTTGTTTTATCTGTTTTCATTTAGTAAAAACATATTTTGCATTTGACATGCTAGGGATGCCGTATTTGAGTTAATGAAGCGCACCTCTGTGTATTTATAACCGCTCAGTGAAAGCCCCTTTGATATATACAATATGTTAGAAAAGGTTTACGTTGATCCTTCATGTTTTCTTTTTTCGGTGAAATAAATACCGTAAAGCTAACGGACGATCCCTGACTTTTATTTTTGGAATCAAAGGAGCGAGCGCGTCTTAAAAGCCACACTCCGACCGTGAATATTTTGATTAACCGCAAAATAAGTCACGACAACTGCTATACCAATAGTCAGACTGCTACACCTTTTGTAATAATGCTGCCCCTAAACATCTTCTACTACACCTCTAGTACTACTGCTACACCTCTAATACTACTGCTATACCTCTGCTACACCTCTCGTTGTACTGCTATACCTCTAGTTTACTGCTACACCTCTACATATACTGCTACACCTCTCGTTCTACTGCTACACCTCTAGTGTTACTGCTACACCCCTAGTACTAATGCTACAACTCTAATGCTACTGCTACACCTCTAGTACTACTGCTACACCTCTAGTATTACTGCTACACCTCTAGTACTACTGCTACACCTCTAGTACTAATGCTACACCTCTAGTACTACTGCTACACCTCTAGTACTAATGCTACACCTCTAGTACTAATGCTACACCTCTAGTACTACTGCTACACCTCTAGTACTAATGCTACACCTCTAGTACTAATGCTACACCTCTAGTACTACTGCTACACCTCTAGTACTAATGCTACACCTCTAGTACTAATGCTACACCTCTAGTACTAATGCTACACCTCTAGTACTAATGCTACACCTCTAGTACTACTGCTACACCTCTAGTACTAATGCTACACCTCTAGTACTAATGCTACACCTCTAGTACTAATGCTACACCTCTAGTACTACTGCTACACCTCTAGTACTAATGCTACACCTCTAGTACTAATGCTACACCTCTAGTACTAATGCTACACCTCTAGTACTACTGCTACACCTCTACATCTTCTACTACACCACTAATACTCCTCTTAGAGCCCCCAGAGGCTGGTAAGACACCTTTAAGATGCTGGTAAGACACCTTTAGGAGGCTTTCAGAGGCTGGTAAGACACCTGTATGAGGCTGTCTTAACGGATCGAAGAGAGGCAGAGAGAGAGATAAGAGAGGCACTGTGCTCCTCTGTACTGAGCTGATTAATGAACCATTTGATAACAAAGTGAATAATTAACTTATGTTACTTAATGCTGTGGGCTAGAACAGAGCCACAAGAGCCAGGGGAAATAACGGATATTAATGGTAATAATAATCATTATAATTATAATAATATTATAATTTTAACATCAGTGTTACTCAGATGGCCATCAAAACCAACAGCATCAGATTTTACCAGACTGGGAAGTATAGATAGTAATTATTACAAACAGTACAGGTTACAAATAATGGTTTGGAGAATGGTGATTTGGTCTTCAACAATTATGTCTGACGTACAAGGTTATGTATCTACAGCCAATCAGAGGAATAAGAACAATCGTTAGAGAAGCAATATCAATGTGGACCCCATATAACAGGGTCTGGCGGTTGTCCCCAACACTTGATCCACAGTGTGATTTCATGTTCCTGCAGTAAGTTTTCAGCCAATCAGGGTTCTGTCCCTAAGCACTCAGTACGGCATTTCCTACAGAACCCTGATCTAAAGTGATCTCTCCATGGAGAGTTCTACTGTCTAAAGAATTCTTACAGCGGTTTTAGCTACAGTCCCTCGTGAATCCTCCACCATGAATAAAACAATCTCAGAATTCTTTAGTAGCCTCGCTGACCACAGCCCCGACATAGCTGTTACCAATGGGATGGTGTTGGCTGTACGGCCTACCTGTAGCGGGTGAGCTGACCCGGGACAGCAGCTGCAGGATGAGGGAGAGGGAGGTGATCAACCTGTAGGTCTCCATGTCTGTGTCTGGAGAAAGGAGGTCCTCTGCTCCTTATAAAGGTGAGAGGGCCCTGTTAATCACCACCGTCCTAAACACACAGTGTGTGTGTGTGTGTGTGTGTGTGTGTGTGTGTGTGTGTGTGTGTGTGTGTGTGTGTGTGTGTGTGTGTGTGTGCGTTGGTGTGTGTGTTGTGTGTGTGTGTGTGGGTGTGAGCGCTTGCGTGTGTGTATGTTTGTGAGCTGGATGGGCCATAAACGGACTGTAAATTAGAGATAATGATGACAAGTTGACAGGCACATCAGTTAAATGGACATACATAGAGAACAAAGTCATGCTGGGGCAAAGGGTACAGAAGAGCCCGTTAATATATTCTACATCGCTATCTAGAATCATCTGAGGGGTTCCTACTGGGAAAAAATAGCAACTTATCAGAACTAATGTTAGATCAGGATCCTTCCATCAGAAATTAATGAGCATGATGGGCACATCTGGAGAGTAGCATGAGCTGAGAACGATGTTAAATGCAGTATTTATTTATTGGTTTATTTCAGGAACATTGCACACTAATCAACAGTCAAACTGTAAGTGAGCCAGAGTTAACCTAAGAGGCTAATTTACATATGTTGTCCCCTTCAAGATATTCAAAAGGCAACCTAAAATTACAGAAATAAAATGATTGTATAAACAAAGATTAAAAACAACAAAGGTGACCAAGAAGATACAGTAACACATAGTAAGATTTAATTGAAAGACAATAGCAAACAGACAATGAAATAAGCAGCTAATAAAACACAGCGTGCATCAAACATTGTAGGAAAGTGCACAAAGCAGTAGATTAGAACAGGGCAAACACACCTATAATAAAAGCACATATACAGCGGCATAAAGCACAGACATGCAACACCAACACATTAATTTAGACACTAACATGCACAGCACAAGACAGGAGCAGAAGACATGACAGGAGCACATAAGAGACAAGTTGCAGTCCTAATGTTCACATAACTGTTTATTAAAAAGGCATATTTTCAGCTGTGATGAAAAGGAACGGTAAGAACTAATTTCTCAAATATGACCTGGTACTGAATTCCATTCGTGTGATGCTGTAAATGAGAATGGCTAAGGGCACTTTTTCTTCAAAAAGTATGTGAAATGTGACATTTTCAAAGCATTGATACATATCTTGTCTGCGTCAGTAGTCTGGTCATTGAATTTCAAATAAAGCAAAAATTCGGTAAATTGAACTTAACCCTTTGACATTTTTTTACATGACATTTAAAGGACAGCTGAGAGTCGATTAGGAGGCCTAAATACTTGAACTCAGAGACAATTTGCAATTTTCTTCCTGATAGCATTATGGCTGGGTCCGGAATGCTACATTTCTTTTTTGAGAATGACATGCAGACTGTTTTCGATGTATTAAGTTGAAGGCATGATTTAATTAGCCAAGTTGAGATGTGGTTCAGTGCATTGGTGAGTTTAGCTGCAGCCTGAAGTTGGTTATATGCTACCATTCTGACATGCTGCCAATCCGACCTGCTGCCAGTCCGACATGCTCCCACTCCGACATGCCACCATTCCGACATGCCCCCATTCCAACACGTTTTAGTACCGCCATTCCGACAGTCTACCAATCAGTGGCGCCAACTTTAGGTCAACATTGGGGGTTCATAAATATTTTGTTCAAATGTGTTCAACCAAAAAGTAGCCATCACTTCTCCAAAGTCCTACTTTCAGAATTTGAGGTTCATGAATTATCTCAATATTATTTATTTGTAATTTATTTGATTAATTCCAAATTTTGGTTGTGATGATGTATGAAATAACCCATTCCATCAATTGACGACTGCATTTTACAAGTGTGTTACGAGCGGTGGGGCATGCACCTATTTAACATGCCCTGGGTATCTATAAATATTCTATGTAACTTAAAACTGAACAATTTATTTGTTAGAGATGGATTTAAACTCAATGCAGGACCACTATTGGAGCGGATTGGATGAACATTGGAACAAAATTAATTGTTTGGAGTGCCGCGGCAGAACAAATCAAGGAATGGGTGCAGTTAACTTCATATCGGCCCAAAGGCAATACAATGGCCTTTACAAATTAGCAAGGCGAGAATATAGCCTAGACCCACACCTTCCCACACAAGGGGATCAATAAAAATAAACCAACAGTTTTTACACATAGAAGGCAAATCCATTAAACATAGACTGTTAAACAATATCCCCCGACCTCAGGGATGATCAGGACAGCCGGTCAGGTGAAATTGATTGAGCCTCAGAATAAAAACAGTCTTATTTTTACATGCCATAGGCCTGCGTGCAGTTGTTAGATTGCACATAACATGTTTGCATATTTAGTCTTCTTTTTCTCGACTCTCCAGCATTCTCTCAGCATTGCAGATTCAGATTCAGATTTTATTTGTCACAAAACTCACAAACACAATAAATTGCAGTGAAATGTTCTCAGTCGGCTCCATGCTAAATAGTCAGATAACAAACATAACAAAACAGTAAATACATTCAAGATGTCAGAGGGTTATTGCAAATAGGAATAAAAAAGGTTACTTAAATAACTATATAAGTGCAGTTGCTATAAAGGGCTTAATCAGTACCATTTAGATACCTGACAGCTTGGGGGTAGAAACTCTTCCTGAGTCCCTCAGTCTTTGCCACCAGTGAGCGGTATCTGCTCCCTGAGTGGAGCAGAGAGAATAGTCCGTAGCCTGGATGGCTGGGGTCTTTCAGTATGTTGGTGGTCCTGCCCTTGCACCACTTGATATAAATAATTCCTAGATTAGGGAGTGGCCCCCCTATGGTACGCTCAGCTGAACGCACCACTCTCTGCAGAGCCTTACGGTTATGTTTAGAGCCTCAAAACATACCTTTTCACACTTCCCCACCTAACTCCCACCTTATTCTTCATGTTTAACCTCTGTTTTTCTTTTATTCCTAGTCTGTCTTACATAGTTTTGATAGGGCAATATGTAAAGCGTCTTAGAGTACCATATTAAGCGCTATATAAATTTCATTTATTATTATTATTATTTACGGTCCTGCATGGTGGTGTTCCCATACCAAGCGGTGATGTTCCCAGTCAGCATTCTCTCGATGGTGCAGGTGTAGAAGCTCTGCAGGACTGGTTTGGAGGCTCTGAATTTCTTCAGCCTCCTGAGATGGAACAGTCTCTGTCTGGCTTTCTTTACCACGGTATCCAGGGGGGTAGACCACATCAGATCATCGGTGATCTGGACACAGAGGTACTTAAATGTATCCACCCTCTCCACAGGGGCCCCATTTATGGTTAAAGGAGTGTAGTCCCGCACCTGCGTCCTCCCAAAGTCCACCGGCATTTCCTTAGTTTTGCTTGCATTGAGGTGGAGATTGTTTTTCTGACGCCATTGTGTCAGGCAGATCACCTCCTCCAGGTAGGCCGTATCATTGTTGTTGTGGATTAGGCCTACCACTACGGTGTCGTCAGCAAACTTTATGATGGTATTTGAATCCGCGGTGGCTGCACAATCGTGTGTGTACAGGGAGTACAGCAGAGGGGACAGAACACAGCCCTGGGGGGGCCCTGTGTTGAGGGTGAGGGAGAATGAGGTGTGCCGGCCTGCTTTCACCACCTGAGGTCTCCCTGTTAAAAAGTCCAGGATCCACCTGCAGAGGGGGTCGCTCAGCCCCAGGCTCCTGAGCTTTTTGATGAGGGTGGAGGGAATGATAGTGTTAAAGGCTGAACTATAGTCCACAAATAGTAGTCTCACATAGTTCAACACTTTCCCCTTACTCTTGTTCTGGTGTGATAGGACAGTGTGCGATGTGTGAGCAATGGCATCCTCAGTGGATCTGTTGGGCCGGTACGCGAATTGTAGAGGGTCCAGGGTGTTGGGCAGTGAGGAGCAGATGTGGGCCTTGACCAGCTTCTCGAAACACTTCATCACCACAGAGGTAAGTGCAACTGGGCGATAGTCGTTATGGTCTAGGCTTTTTGGGTATGGGGATGATGGTAGACCTTTTAAAGCATGTGGGGATTATGGACTGTGCCAGGGCAGGTTGAATAAAGCCGTGAACACTGGTGCCAATTGATCGGAGCAGACCTTGAGAACCCACCCCGCTATCTCATCTGGTCCTGCAACCTTCCTGGCGTTCACCAGCTTAAATGTCCTCCTGACATCGTGTTCAGAGAGAACGAGTGGTCCTCCGCTCCCTCCTATTCCGCCACTCTCAATCCCTGGTGCAATGGCCCCTTGGCAGGTGTCAAAGCGTGCAAAAAAAGTATTGAGGTTATCAACCAACTCCTTACTTGCACCTCCAGAGGAGGGGGGCAGGGGTTTGTAGTCCATCAGGATTTTTAGCCCCTGCCATACGCTCCTGAGGTCCCCTTGCTGGAATTTGGACTCCATCTTCTCCCCATATTCCCTCTTGGCATCCTTCACTACCGTTCTAACATTGTATGCTGCTGCTTTGTAATCATCCATATTGCCAGTCTCCAATCCTGATTTATATGCAGCCGTGCGTTGTTTTAAGGCATTCCGGGTATTTTTATTTATCCATGGTTTCTGGTTTACATATATTTTAACAGTCACTTTGGGCACCTGCATGTCTGTGGTTGTGGAGATAATATCAACGACATTCTCAGTGAGCACATCAATGTCAGTGTTAATATCTACAGTGCAGTTCCTGAACGCACCCCAAAGTGCTTTGTGGAGTGCTACTCGCATGCTGTCCTTTGATTGGTCCGTCCACCAACGCACCTGTCTCGTCGTCGGGGGTTCCCTTCATAGTTTGTTGACATACGATGGCCAGAGGAAGATAGCAGCATGGTCGCTTTTCCCTACAGGAGCAAGGGACTGGGCCTTGTATCCACCCTTAAACGGAGTATAACAATGATCCAGTGTCCTTGACCCTCTCGTAGCACAGTCAATGTGTTGATAGAGGTTTGGCATCACTCTCTTCAAATTCGCCTTGTTGAAATCGGCCATTAACCGCGTTCCCTTAATTAATGGCCTCGTGCGCAAAGACAGGCAGGATTTCCGACGCTGCTTTTACAGTAAACCACTTCAAAATGAACATCCAAATAACCCCCAGAGTTCAGTGTCCATCAGTCCTAACATTTAGAAACAGAATCGAAAAGTCCAAGCCTGAATTGGGTCAGTGGGGATTTTGGGAGAGATTGGAGAAGGGCCTTATGTCTTGGGCCAAAATACACAGCGAATGAGGGCCGGCGACTAGTCTATCCCCAATGACAAATGTCAGTGTAGGACGCTAAAGCGCATGAAACTAAGACATAATCACATTATTTAATTAAAGTACAAGGATAATAGCAATGACATTTATATTAATGACGTCATGTCGGAATGGCGGGACGCTTGAAAAAAAACTAAATTTATGTTAAGACTGAACAGAAGAGGACCTAGTATGGATTCTTGTGGGAAACAAGTTAGTGAATCCAGCGCAGTAGATTTTTGATTGTTGACATTTACACACTGAGTTCTGATATGAATCTAACCACTTGAGAACGTTATTGGAGAAATTGAATGAGGAGTGTTTAGCAATGAGGACCTTATGATTAAGGTCTCAGGTCCAAGAATACAGCCCCACCAGTAGTGTGCATGTTACTTGTGTGGTTGTTTTCCTATGTCTCCCCTCTCGTTCTCTGTAGGTCTCACCCCATTGGCTGTTCCTCCACCATCATCCAACCCCCTGTCCAATCTGGGAGCTGTCTGTTGGCCAATCAGTGTCATCAGGCCTTGATAACTTGCACCTGTTTGTCTCCATTGTAACACGCCATTGTCTGCCTGTTTGTTGGCTGTGTCATGCCTTTGTTTTTGAGATGCCATAGGGGTTTAGGTGAATAGGTAAGATACCCTTGGGTTTACACTACCATCACATAGTTCTCCTCTGTTATCACATCAGGTTAGAAGCGGGGCTACCCTCTGTATGTATTAGCTAGGTTGTATGGGTGCACTAGTTAGTTGTCACTTTATCTTGTTTTCTTTGATTTGGCTCCGCTTATAGTTCCCTATTCCCCTTGGCGGAACACTCGCCAAATAAATACACTCATGTACTTAGTTTGCTGTTGTGGCATGCTTTATTGTTCTCCCAGTCAGTCCAACAGCAACACGTGTTATTATTCCCCTACTCCCCCCCTAGACGTAGCAAGCTAACATCCTGGAGCCGTAACATATTTGGGGGCTCGTCCGGGATCCTCATTGTAGGATTCCACGTCGGGCTGGCTGTGAGTTGTTCGGTGCAGGTGTGCGCATAGTGTAGCTCGTTTGTGTGTATAGGATAGGCAGTAGTTGTTTTTGTAGGGCTCGTTATGGAGGCTTTTGATTTGGGAGTCTTTTTGGC
Organism: Gadus macrocephalus; assembly: GCF_031168955.1. NCBI lineage: Eukaryota > Metazoa > Chordata > Actinopteri > Gadiformes > Gadidae > Gadus > Gadus macrocephalus. The sequence goes on from NC_082397.1 coordinate 24,382,800, forward strand.
TGATCCGTCTATGGATCGGATTGACAGATGCCGGAAGGCTGATTTATATGCCATAGTGGCTCATTTTGAGTTTCAAGTTCAGGGGGCCCTGATCAAAGCGAAACTTAAGGAGTGTGTCGTGGACAGTGTTGGGAAAGTTCACTTTCTACGTGAACTAGTTCAAAGTTCAGTTCACAAATTTTAAAATGAACTCAGTTCGGTTAAACGTTCATAATTCAACATTTTGAACTAAGTTCACAGTTCCAAAAAATGAACTAGTTCATAGTTCTTTTTTTTCAATATGTTGCTGTGAGCCATTAGTTTTTTCCGGTATTTTGAACATTGAGCCCGCTTTGTGGTTTGTCTAGGATGAAATAGAGTGGTAGAATCAAGTATCGTAGCGAAATACAGTTTCTATCGTGTTTTATTACACATTTAGCGCATTTTGTAAATCCCATTGATTTCTGTTGGAAGACTCATTGCTTGTTGGCCGGAAACGTAAAGGGGGGGTGTTCACGTTTGGTTGTAGTCTTTTTGCTCGGTTCTAGCCCGACTGTTGAGATGGAGAACCGAGTGAAAAGACTACAACCAAACGTAAACAGCCCCCTTTTCCGTTTCCGGCCAACAAGCAATGATTCTATGAGGTATTCTTGTCCGCTGAGCTATGAGCCAGAGAGCTAACGTTATGGATTGTACATATTTATAATTCGAAATTCGTTTCAGCCTTTATACGACAGATACTATAGGGTCTATAGCATATAACCGCATTTTCTGATTACAGTTTAATGTAACAGTAAGCTGAACTCACCGCAACTGCAAATTAACCACACAGAGATTACCATGGCAACCGGTCAAACAACACAGCGTTCTGCACGCTGTGGTGACCCGGCCCCAGGAATGTCTCTCACGTCAGAAATACCACACTCCAAGACGCGTTCAAAGCCCGGTGGGGCGTTTATTCATTAATAAGAAAAGTAAACTGCGGGGTCGGTACCCAACGCAGGAAAAACAAAAATCATACAAGCGACTCCGTGAGCCATGCTGGCATCCAGGGAATTGTCTGGTGCGTGCCTTGTCGGCGCACGTCGTCCTGCCCGGTCTGTGGTCCACCTGGAATCTGAAGTCCTGGAGGGCCAGGAACCACCTCGTTACCCGGGCGTTGGAGTCCTTCGCGGTGGTCATCCATTTGAGTGGCGCATGGTCGGTGACGAGCGTGAACTCCCGGCCCAGGAGATAGTACCTCAGCTTGTCCAGCGCCCACTTGATGGCCAGGGCCTCTTTCTCCACAGTCGAGTAGTTCTTCTCGTTGGGGAGGAGCTTTCTGCTGACGTACATCACTGGGTGTTCCTCTCCCCCCTGGACCTGGGAGAGTACCGCTCCCAATCCCACTTCCGATGCGTCGGTGTGGACTAACAGGGGCAGAGAGAAGTTAGGGGTTAGTAGGACTGGCTCCGAGCAGAGGGCTCGTCTGAGGTCTCCGAAGGCTCTCTCGGCCGCGTCTGACCACGTTACCCGGTCTGGTAGGGCCTTCCGGGTCAGATCATTTAGGGGGCTGGCGAGGGTCGCAAAGCCGGGGATAAACCTCTGATAGTACTCTACCAGACCAAGAAACGACTTCACCTGTTTTTTCGAGGTGGGGCGGGGCCAGTCCCTGATGGCGGCGACCTTGCTCTCTTGGGGTCGGACGTTCCCCCGTCCGACTTGGTACCCCAGGTAGGATGTCTCCTCCAGCCCCAGGCGGCACTTGGCGGGGTTGGCGGTGAGTCCGGCCCTCCTCAGCTCTCCAAGGACCGCCCGCAACTGTCGGAGATGGACATCCCAGCTGGCGCTGTGGATGATGATATCATCGATGTATGCTGCTGCATACGCCTGGTGCGGCCGAAGGAGCTGATCCATCATCCTCTGGAATGTGGCGGGCGCGCCGTGGATGCCGAACGGGAGGACCGTGTACTGGTATAATCCCCCCGGGGTGGCAAACGCAGTTTTCTCCCGGGCGGTTCGGCTGAGCGGCACCTGCCAGCACCCCTTGGTGAGGTCGAGGGTGGTGAGGTAACGGGCGGGTCCGAGTCGCTCTATCAGGTCATCGACCCTGGGCATATGATAGGCGTCACCTAGTCCGAGACCTCATTGAGTCTCCGGAAATCATTACAGAACCTAAAGGTTCCATGGATGAGGAACGTAGGGCTGACATGGTAGCCCTAATACGTGGGTTCCCTTGTCTGTTCGGTGATGTTCCTTCCCTGACCACCGTTTTGAAACATGATATAGATGTGGGAGGTGCAGCACCTATCAGGCAGCATCCATATCGCGTTAACGCTACAAAAAGGTTGATCATGATGCAGGAGGTGTCTTATTTAGTAGAGAATAATCTGACAACTTCGAGCTCTAGCCCTTGGAGTTCACCATTCCTCTTGGTACCCAAGCCGGATGGCACGTTCCGTTTCTGTACGGATTATAGGAAGGTGAACGCAGTCACGATTCCTGACTCGTACCCGTTGTCGCGTATTGATGATTGTGTGGACACCATTGGGTCTGCCCGGTACGTGACACAGCTGGATCTGTTAAAGGGATATTGGCAAGTCCCACTGACTGCTCGTGCTTTGGAGATCGGAAGATTCAGCAGTACGGTGGCGTTTGGGATGCGGAATGCACCAGCCAATTTCCAGCGCTTGGTGAATATCGTTTTAGCTGACGTCCCACACTGTGCTGCATACCTCGATGATGTGGTTGTGTATTCGTCTGATTGGGCCGCTCATGTAAATACCTTGACAACAGTGTTCCAGCGTTTGGCGAGGGCTTCCTTGACGCTGAATTTGGCAAAATGTGAGTTCGGTAGGGCTCCGGTTACTTACCTTGGTAAACAGGTTGGGGGTGGTGAAGTGCGCCCCGTGGAGGCTAAGGTGACTGCTATCACTGCCTTCCCAGTGCCCACCACCCGGCGTGAGCTGCGCCGCTTCTTGGGTATGGCTGGGTAGGGTACTATCGTGGTTTCTGTAGGAATTTTTCCTCTGTTGTCGCCCCACTGACTAGTCTGTTGAGCCCCTTGGTCCCGTTTGCGTGGTCTCCAGACACGCTTTTGTTGCCAACACGCTTTTGTTTCCATTAAGGCTCTGCTTTGTAGTACCCCTGTTCTGGTGGCTCCTGACTTTGAGAAACCATTCAAGATGGAGGTAGACGCATGTAATGTAGGTGCCGGTGCCGTTCTTATCCAGGAGGATTCCAACGGTCTGGACCATCCGGTCTGCTACTTCTCGCGGAAGTTCAATGACTGCCAGACACGGTATTCTACTATCGAACAGGAAGCTCTGGCTTTGCTGTTTGCCCTCCAGTTTTTTGAAGTTTATTTGGGATCGAGTTCTAGGCCTATTGTGGTCTACATGGATCACAATCCACTGGTATTTCTCCACCGAATGTACTGTATAATCAGAACCAGCGCCTCATGCGGTGGGCGCTGATTGTGCAGGGGTACAACCTGGTGATTCATCACAAGGGCTCTGAGAATGTGTGTGCGGATGCCCTTCCTCGTGCGTGATGTTTGCTCTAATGGGTGGGGGTGTTACGTGTGTGGTTGTTTTCCTGTGTCTCCCCTCTCGTTCTCTGTAGGTCTCATGCCATTGGCTGTTCCTCCACCATCGTCCAACCCCCTGTCCAATCTGGGAGCTGTCTGTTGGCCAATCAGTGTCATCAGGCCTTGATGACTTGCACCTGTTTGTCTCCATTGTAACATGCCATTGTCTGCCTGTTTGTTGGCTGTGTCATGCCGTTGCCTTTGTTTTTGAGATGCCATAGGGGTTTAGGTGAATAGGTAAGATACCCTTGGGTGTACACTACCATCACGTAGTTTTCCTCTGTTATCACATCAGGTTAGAAGCGGGGCCACCCTCTGTATGTATTAGCTAGGTTGTATGGGTGCACTAGTTAGTTGTCACTTTATCTTGTTTTCTTTGATTTGGCTCCGCTTATAGTTCCCTATTCCCCTTGGCGGAACACTCGCCAAATAAATACACTCATGTACTTAGTTTGCTGTTGTGCCATGCTTTATTGTTCTCCCAGTCAGTCCAACAGCAACATGTGTTATGGTTCCCCTTCTCCCCCCCCCCTAGACGTAGCAATCTAAAATCCTGGAACAGTAACAGTGCATCATAGACTTAATGTTTTAAAGTAAGAGACAGTTGACGGGGGCACTGTGGAGCAAGTTATGGGGTCAGACGTGTATAGTCTAGCTTCGCTGAACAATACACAAATAACGAATTTAAAAGGCAATTTATTTGCAGTTAATCGTTAAAACACATTTATCAAGATTCCGGAACAATATTCATTGTTTTTCTGAGTAATGGGGAAATCTAGGAGACTTGCAGTGGGTGCATCTGAGTCAGGGCCAAGTTTGCCCACGCAAGGTCCTAGTTCGCCTGTGTCATCCTCACCGCAGCGGACACATCCTTGTCAGACGAAGTATGAGTTGCTTTCCTCCTTGCGTGGAGACTTTGTTGACATGATGAAAAATGGAGGTGAGGGAAATGTTGGAGATTGAAATGGCGACAATTAGAACGGATGTCCGCGCGATTAGGACGGGCTTTATTCACCGCCATCACCGAAGTTGTTAAGGCCGATTCATACCTCCGGATCCGGACGAAATTCGTCCGTCCGTACCAAACATTGTCTCCGGGACTACCCTTCATACCTCCGTCCGGTTTCAGTTGTTGTTATGGATGTTACGCAATACATCCTCTAGAGGGCAGTGACTGTCGTTTCACAAATTAACGGCATCGACAATCGCAAACATGACATCTGTAGAGATGATTTTGCTTTGCGTCATCCGAAATCGGCAAAAAAAAGTGCAAAAAGTGTGCGGTGGCATGTGACACCCCTCACCAACCCGCAGATTATCTCCTCAAAATGTTGTTAAATGACCAGTTACAACTCATTGCCAAAGCAGGGGAAAAATGAAATAAAAAGGTCAGGTTTATAGTATAATATAAGTATAAAACGTTAAATACAATGTATACATATCAGATATTATCCTATATCTGTTTCCGCGAATGGTCTGACTTTTGACTCTATACTGCCGCCTCGATTTCCGGTGGTATTGCTCCGGTTCTCCTGGAGCACTCCGGATTCGTAAGCTCAGAGGCGACGGACCCATTTACGGACGAAACACCTCCGGGACCGGACGAAACGGCCCGTATCCGTATTTACCGTAGGGTGTGAATGGGCCACAGGAGGAGCTAGGAGGAGCAAACGATGTGCTTGGGGTACATGTAACACGGACAGGCGCTATCCTGATAGGCTGCAGAATACCAAATTATTTAAGCTGGTTACCCTGTTTGTATTGTAAAGTTTTGGACATACCCCTCCATAGCGTAATGTGGTCCCTTTCGATTGATCCTGAAGAAATTAAAGATTTTCTCGCCCAAAACCTGCTTTGATAGACTGTCGGCTGACATTTTTCCATTTTTTTGTTATCGAGTCTGGTTTTTGACCGACGGGGGGCGTGACTTAACGACAGGTCCATTGTTTCAGTCATGGACCCATCAAGGTTTCAGTATTTATGTTCGCTCACACTGCTTACTGTGGACGACCTTTTGACCTCTGGGGACCGCACCAATCAGACGCTGAGTGGGCACAGCGGGCCCTGCCCATGGTCAGTGTTGCCAGATTGGGCCAGATCTGGCAACCCTGTTCATGTTCCTGATGCTCAGGGGAACAGTCGAGGGCTGGTCCATTGTGGAGGAAAAAAAAAGAGGCGGGGGCGGGGGTCTGCATACAAAACACAAAAAACACAAAGAGCAGTAGAAATGTTTTTGAGTTCCGTTTTTATTTGCAATGTTCTTTATTATCTTTTCCAGTTTTGGACATGAAAAGAGGCATTCGTTTTATTTTAATTAAATATCTTTTTTTTTTATTAAAGTAAAGCAAAAAAGGGGGGAAGTATTTACATGTTTTCAATGATGGACCGATAATCAATGTGATGGCTGGGCTGGGGGGGGGGGGTACACTTCTGCCAGCGGGGGAGAGAAAATATAAATAGAGAGGGGGTAGTGGGTCTTCTTTCAGGGGGGGGGGTGAACATTACATGGAGGTACATTTGCATTTCATCTTGGAAAAGAAAACAAAAATATCTATAATATATATATTTATATATATTTACAGAACTCTCCTGAAATGCATTTCCACTCATGGAAGCAGAAAAGGCTTTAGGATTCGAACTGTTCCAACTCTTTTATTCCTATCTTCTATTTTTTCAATTATTAAGCATTTTGTAATTTCGCTTCGAGTTTGGATAACGATGATATCTGAATGATTAAAACCTCCGTCCCCAGGAGACCAGCGGAACCACGACCGCGTGGCGGGCAGGGGGTGGGCGTGGCGACGTGGTCATAAGGACAGCTTTGTCAGCTCCCCAGCAGCAGAAAGGTCCACCGATGTTCCAGCGCCGCCCACCCCTCCAGCCCCCGTCTGTCACTCTCCTGTTCACCGCAGCAGACACCATCCCTAACAAACTAAACTAAACCACCCTTAAGTCGCCCGCATTCCTTTGTTTGGTTTTTCTGATTTTATTATTAAAAAGAGAAATAAAAGAGAGCGCACTCCAAATTCATCAGTCACCCCAAAAAAAAGTCAAACAACAAACATACGCTCGGCCCCTAGGAGACACGCCATTGGACATCTCCTTGAAGACGTGTCCTGGGGCGTCCCCTAAGAGAGGTGTCCGGGGGTGTCCCCTAAGAGACGTCTCCTGGGGCGTCCAGGGACACATGGTGGGGTGTCCACTAGAAGACATGTCCCAGGACATCCCCTAGAAGACATGCCTGTGGACGTCCCAGGACCCCCCGGGCACGGGTGTCCAGTAAGTCCTCCACAAAGAGAGCGTTGTGAGCAGCCAGTTAGCGCGTCCCTCATCAGCACAATGAGCTGAGTAGTGTCACCGTGTTTAAAAGTGGACCTAAAACATAAGAGAATACTGAGAACGTCCCTCCTCTGCTTCTGTCTCTGTTAATGTCGTGTTTCGTTAGTTAAAGCGGACGTTGAGCAGCGCAAGATATTTTTTATCCTAATAAAATAAAACAAAAAGAAGAAAGTCGCACAGAAACAAAAACAAAAAGATCGAAGTCCGATCCGTAATACAATCTCTCCCAGGTGAAGAATCTTTTTCTAGGTTTTTTGTCTGTTTATGCAGATGGATTTGATGGATTCAGCATCCTCCGATTGGTAGAGAGCATCGCACATCTCTTCTGGTTTTAGATATACATGTGTAGGCGCCGCCCCCCCCCAGTCCTCCAGGAGGTGCATGGTGGATCCTAGCTGTTGTCCGACTCGATGTCGGCCTCCCGGAGCCAGGTGAAGAAGTTGGTGACAGACTTGAGGGCAACGCCCTTGCCCTGCTGCTCGGCCGGGTCCTTGCTGGAGCCCCACTTATCGAAGGTCTCCTCCTTGATCACGTCCTCGTCGTACAGCGCGTCGAAGAACATCCGCAGCAGGTCTGGGGAGAGGAAGACTCTGTTATGAAGAAGAAACTTATACATAGCCAATGACTTGAGAACATATGGTCTCAATAATCACACTTTACATTAATAATCCAGCAAAACAGCGGTAACCAAATACGTTTTTGGCTTCCAGTCCAGGCTCTGAACCATGAACAACCATTCTGCAATAACAAAGTAGGACTGCTAGGTCAGAAGTTCTGCCATAACCCAGGAGGACTGCTGGGTCAGAAGTTGTGCCATAACACAGTAGGATTGCTAGGTCAGAGGTTCTGCTTTAACACAGTAGGACTGCTGGGTCAGAGGTTCTGCTCTAACACAGTAGGACTGCTGGGTCAGAGGTTCTGCTCTGACACAGTAGGACTGCTGGGTCAGAGGTTCTGCTATAACACAGTAGGACTGCTGGGTCAGAGGTTCTGCTATAACACGGTAGGACTTCTGGATCAGAGGTTCTGCTATAACACGGTAGGACTGCTGGGTCAGAGGTTCTGCTATAACACGGTAGGACTTCTGGATCAGAGGTTCTGCTATAACCCAGTAGGACTTCTGGATCAGAGGTTCTGCTATAACACGGTAGGACTGCTGGATCAGAGGTTCTGCTATAACACGGTAGGACTGCTGGATCAGAGGTTCTGCTATAACCCAGTAGGACTGCTGGATCCCACATATACCATGTAACATTACTAGTAACAGAACTGTTACTGCTACACTGGACTTCCCCCAGATCCCTGATCATAACACATCATTGGCTAGCAGCCGCCCTGAGACCACCCCAGGGTGGAATCCCTCCTTTCGGGGATGATCAGGAGTGCATTGGGTGCCATCATTGACATACATATACTGCTTAAATCTACACAGAGAAATCCTAAGTGGTAAGCCACTCACTGGCCGGCTGCTCCAGCTCCACCATGAGGGCCTGCAGGGCGTAGAGTGCCTGCAGCTCCTTGTGCTCCGTGTTTAGGTACTTCTGCAGCACCTCCGCCAGACGACCCATCTGCTTGGCCTCCACCTTGTTGGGGCTCTCGTCTGGGGAAGCACAACAGAGAGTGTAGTCAGACAACCAGGGTGGAGGTACCTGGTCTATCCCGGCGTGGTGGTCAATGTTAAAGGCACCCAGTGCAACTTTCGAGGCTTAAAAATAAACATTCAATTTCTAGTCTTTTTTACACGTAGTAAGTTTCAATAACTCCATACCATTACATACCGACATTTAAGCAGCAAAGATGAGACGTCGTTGTGTGGTGAGAACTGATACAAAATCGATAACAACAACAATGCCGCCATTTTCTTTATTTTTTGTAACCTACAATAAATAAAGCAGGCTTCCAGTCAATGGAAAAATGGCTTCTCCCCACCGGCGATTGTTGTTGTTTACGATTTTCTATCAGTTCTCACCACACAACGACGTCTCATCTTTGCTCCTTGAATGTCGATATGTAATGGTATGGAGTTATTGAAACTTACTACGTGTAAAAAAGACTAGAAATTGAATGTTTATTTTTCATTGAATGTTTACATAAAGTTGCACTGGGTGCCTTTAAGATGGTGCTGAGTAAGGGTGGGAGGTTAATGATGCTTACAGATGGCCGACCGGCACACGCAGGTCATCAGAGCTCGGACAAACTCGTTGGACGACGTCTGCTCCTCGTCCAGGTTGGCCTACACACACACACACACACACACACACACACACACACACACACACACACACACACACACACACACACACACACACACACACACACACACACACACACACACGATTAGAATTGGGGATAAAGAGCTTGTGACGGGCTTGGGGCGAGTGCCGGGTGGACCTCTCACCTCCACCCAGTCCAGGATGCTCTGGTTGTCGGCCTTGTCCTTCAGCAGCTGCTCCAGACCCTGGCTCAGCTGGGCGGGGCTCAGCGCGCCTGGGCCCGCCGCCTCCGCCTCCTGGACCAGCGTGAACTCCACGTTCTGCATCACAGGGGGGGACATTACTCCTGGCCACGGCCAACACCACAACACAGGGCCACTATAGGGACGGGAGCACCTCGCTGGGCTGAGCGCAGTCACTCTTGCTCACCTTTTCCGTCACAAACTTGTTAACGTCTTGGTCGGCGGGAAGGAAGTCCTTCCAGCTAAGTCCCGCCTCCTGCCACATGGCGCCCACCTTCTTATGGCTCTGACGAGTCACAAAGACACAAAGACAATGTCAGGGGGCCGTCCTCAGCTCCAGAAGGCCACGGTGCTGTTCCCGAGGGAGCGGGGGTCGTGTGAACGATCATTTTAGATCCAAACATGTAACTGGGCTTACCAAGGCTTGTATAAACCTTAAACCAACTATTGGAAATGAGGCATATTTGTTTTTAACTTATTTTTTTCCTTTGATAGAAACTCGCTCTAAAAAGCATTTTTCGCACATAGAAAAAGGAAGCTCACCTTTGGTTTGCAGAGGACGAGGAGGATGTGGACGAGCAGGACCCCGGCCTGGCCCAGGGGTATCAGGGGCTTTGTGATCTCCCTGAACACAAAAACAGCCGTCACAACACAGACACGCATCCTACAGGCTCTCTGTTCCTCTACCAGCGGGGGCGACTGACCTGAAGAGCGGACCCATGGGGATGCCCCCCTCATGCAGCATGGGGGCCAGCAGCTGGGCCAGGTACTGCCAGATGTGAGGGACGTCTATGGACATGTCCTCGGCCGCCTCCAGGATCTCCTGGAGCCTTGGGGGGGGGGGATCAAACGAGGAGGAATAGTGAGTCCAGCCCAACAGGTCAGATCACACTTGGGTGGTTCCTAGCGTAGAAGAGCACTAACACGCATGCTGTGGGCATCTGAGTCTGCAACGTCTACCGGTCCCCAGTGGGACCCTCATGATGGGGTTCCCATCTGAGGTGACGGTGTAGCTGGGGCCCAAAACCTCTGAGCTGAGTGTAGCTGGGGCCCATAACCTCTGAGCTGAGTGTAGCTGGGGCCCTTACCCTTTGTAGAGCTGCTGGGTGGAGTTCTGGGCCCTTACCCTTTGTAGTACTGCTGTGGTGGCAGGGTGGAGTTCTGCACCAGGCGCTGCAGCAGCAGGCCCATGCGCTCCCGGGCCACGGTGCTGCGCTCCAGCGTCGACTCCAGCCCGTTCCGCACGAACACGAAGAGCAGATCCGTGCTGGCCATCTCCTGAACACACTGGAGCGCCTCCTGGGGTCCACAGGGGAAACAGCAGTCAGGGGCCACAGGGGGGCAGTGGTGGGGCTGGCCTGTTTCCATAGCCCTCTGTGTGCTTGTGTGTATCTCTGTGTCTCCCTATGTCTGTGTGTGTGTGTACGTGTCTCTGTGTGTGTGTGTTTGTGCTTCTCTGTGTCTCCGTATGTCTGTGTGTGTCTCCATGTCTCTGTGTGTATCTGTGTCTGTGTCTCTGTGTGTGTGTGTATGTCTGTGTGTCTCTCCATGTCTCCGTATGTGTGTTTATCTGTGTCTGTGTCGCTCTCTCCATGTCTCTCCGTAAGTGTTTGTGTCTCTGTGTGTGTGTGCGTTTGTGTCTCCATGTGTCTGTGTGTGTGCGTCTCCATGTGTGTGCGTGCGTGTGTCTCTGTGTGTGTGTGTGTCTCCATGTCCCTCTCTGTGTGTGTGTGTGTGTGTGTGTGTGTGTGTGTGTGTGTGTGTGTGTGTGTGTGTGTGTGTGTGTGTGTGTATGTCCCTCTCCATGCCTCTCTGTATGTGTGTGTCTCCGTGTGCCTCTTTGTGTGTGTGTGTCTCCGTGTGTGTGTGTGCCTCCGTGTGTGTGTGTGCCTCCGTGTGTGTGTGTGTGCCAATGTCTCTGTGTCTGTCTTCATATGTCTCTGTGTGTGTCTCCTTATGTCTCTATGTGTTCATGTCTCTGTGTGTGTGTGTCTCCATATGCGTGTATGTCTATGTGTGTCTCCATGTGTGTCTGTGTGTGCGTGTGCCTCCATGTGCATACCTTCAGGTCGTTGATTTGGACGTACTCCTCGATGATGGCGGTGGACTTCTTCTCCACTTCCTCCTCGGTCAAGGCCGGCTTGGTGACCGTCGGTACGGGTAGGGGGGTGGGGGTCGACGGCCGTGAGGGCCGCTTCACTGCTACACACACACACACACACACAGTTTTTTACATTAAAGATTATGTCCCAACAACTTTTTCCTTTTGGGCAACGCCTGTGAATGTGTCTCCTCTCTTATCGCTGGATTGGCCACTCCATCTCCCAGTGGCATTAGGAGTGTCTGACAAACATTATTGTAGGATCCCTACTGCGGAATACATCGTGAGCCTATCTCTAGCTTGATCCGGGGTCCTTGTTATTGAGCATAACCCAGTGCGTCACGTCGAGGTCGCAAATCCCCAGAGGAGACGAGAGGGGTTGAAGGTAGAAATTACAGGAAATAGGCTGCTGGGTCAAAGATCGTCTAACTCAGCGGTCCCCAACCCCCGGGCCGCGGACCGGTACTGGTCCGTGCATCATTTGGTACCGGTCCGCAGAGAAAGAATAAATAACTGACATTATTTCCGTTTTATTTATTAAACCATAAACTATGTTTTATTTTGAAAAATGACCCGATTCCTAGGGCTGTACGGTATGGACTAAAATGTATATCACGGTATGGACTAAAATGTATATCACGGTATGATTTGAGGAATAGACGGTAACGGTATTATATCACGGTATGTTAATTTTATCTTCTAATTTCGATATAAATGCCTCTGAAGGGGTAAAATACTGGAAAGGCAGCAAAACCGCATACATTTTTTTTTTTTATCTTTTCTCAAGTTACTTCCATCTCTGAAAAACACCAATGTTTAATAGTATGGATTTGTTTCTCCACTTGCTTGCGGACCTTGCCGTATAGTTTTGGCATTTCAATTTGGCTGAAGTGTGTGCGGGCATGTAACGCGTACCTGGGATCCGGTGTTTTGACCATCTCTTTAAAGCCCTTTCTATCGACATTTTGAAAGGGAACCATGTCCTTAGACAGGTAAACAGTGACAACGTTTGTCATCTCGTTCCACCACTGGCATTTTGTTGTAAGGACTGGCTTTCAAAATGCCTGCGGAAGCAATGTCTGATTGCAGAGACTGCTTCACGCTACCAGCGTCTGTCTCGTACGTTGTGGAATGAGAGCTTGTGAAGGGACTATTGCGCAAGCACGCAGGAGCGCTTGCTGCGCACCTGCATACTTGCGCAATAGCATACTGCCTGAGAAGGCAGTATCGCTGTCAATCTGTCCCTGGGAAAAGTAACGTGGTGCCGAATTGAAAAAGGAACTATGTTTCGTTACCATATTTTCAGTAGTTGCTCGTAACTTTACTTTTTACATGAAAAAGTAGTTAGGGAACTGTATTAACGCATTACTTACTTTGTTACGCGTTACACACAACATTGTCTACCGGTCACACCGGTCCCGAGGTAACGTCAAAATCCATACCGTAGCGCAAATTCACACCGGTATACCTTCAGCACCGTTTATACCGTACACCCCTACCGATTCCCTCTGTTACATCCGTCTATGACGCACTCTTGTCGCTTGTCTCGGTCACGCGATACGTTGCCGCTCAAATTAAACCCACAAGCTAGCAAAATGAGTAAAGGACAAATGTCTTTTGAAAGTTTCTTTGCGAAGGGGAAACGGCCCAGTGAGGAGACGGAAGAAGAGCTTACGACTTCCAAGAAAAAGAAAGCTGCATTTAACAGATAATACCAGTCCTACTTCAAATATGGATTTATCGTGACAGGTGATTCCCGCGCACCAAGCATGCTCTGCATAATATGCGGCGACCGGCTCACTAATGAGGCAATGGAGCCTCCAAAACGGCTTCGCCACTTGGAGTAAAGCACCCTGCATTAAAAGAGTAGAATGAGTGAGTATTTTGAATGAGCATTTGGAAAGAAAAAAGCATGAACAAAATTACTGAGGGCCACCACATCAACAAATGCGAGTGCACCGAGAGCATCATACTTGGTGGCTAATCGTATTGCTAAGGCTAATGAGCCATTCACCATTGGTGAAGAATTGATCCTGCCCGCCTCTAAAGACATTTGCCGTGAACTTCTAAGAGAGGCTGCGGTTAAAAAGATAGCACAGGTGCCTCTTTCGGCTAGCACCGTCACTCGGCGCATTGAGGAAATAGCAGAGGACATTGAGACACAATTGTTGGAGAGGATTAATACATCACCGTGGTACGCACTCCAGGTTGACGAGTGTACAGATATTGACAACAAGGCAATACTACTTGTTTATGTGCGATATCTTCTTCTTCGATATCAGGAGGATGTGCATGAGGATACGTTATGTGCACTATCGTTAACAACCAAAACCACAGCCGCAGATGTCGGCATATGCACAGACGGAGCTGCTGCCATGGCCGGACGGCTTTCTGGTTTAACTACTCGGATTAAGGAGGTTGCAACTGAATGCGAGTCTACGCATTGTGTCATTAACAGGGAAAGGCTGGCTTGACGAAAAATACCACTGGAACTTAACAGCGTATTGAATGATGTAAAGTTATTAACCACATCAAAGCACACGCCCTTAACTCGCGCCTGTTCGAGCAGGTTTGTGAGGAGATGGACGCGGAGCACAGACACCTTCTCTTACACACAGAAATAAGATGGTTATCCCGAGGGAGATCACTGGCCAGAGTGTTTGAATTATGAGAGCCGCTGCAGAGATTTCTCTCAGAAAAAGAGTCACCGCTGGCAGCACATTTCAGTAACAAGGAATGGGTTGCAAAACTTGCTTACTTGTGCGACATATTCAACCTGCTCAATGAACTCAATCGGTCACTTCAGGGGAAAATGACAACTTTCTTCAAGTTGGCAGATAAAGTAGCTGCATTTAAAGCCAAACTGGATTTGTGGGGACGGCGCATGAACAGGGGTATATTTGACATGTTTCAAACATTCGCAGGGATTTTGGAAGAGACTGAGCCCGAGCCTTCATTCACCCAGCTGGTGCACGATCACCTGTCTTTGCTTTAAACGAGTTTGAGCGCTACTTCCCAACCACAAAAGACCCACAAACTGCCAAAGAATGAATCTGCGACCCATTTGCCAACAAACCAGGGGAATCCAGCATGTCTATGCAAGAAGAAGATCAACTGCTGGAGATCGCAAATGACGGCGGCCTTAAAAGTATGTTCGAAACAACAACTCTGCCGGTGTTCTGGATTAAAGTCACAGCAGAATACCCTGAGATCGCCACAACAGCACTGAAAACCCTGTTGCCATTTCCGATATCCTATTTGTGTGAAGCAGGATTTTCGTGCGGGCTGACTGGCGTGAGGGCTGTCTGGCGTGCTAACTGGTGGGCTAACTGGGGTGCGGGCTAACTGGTGGGCTAACTAGGGTGCGGTCTAACTGGTGGGCTGACTGGCGTGCAGGCTGACTGGCATGTTACCCACCGTTGTCCTTGCTGCTGGGGCGCTCGCGGCTCCCGCGGTCGTCGGTCATGCTGGCCACGCGACGGACGGGGTCGGCCGAGCCGCGGTGCTCGCGCTCCCGGCTGCGCTCCTCCTTCTCACGGCTGAAGCTGCGCTTGCCGGCCGGGAGGCGGTGGTCCCGGCGGTCGAAGCCACGGTCCCCGGGGCCGCGGTCCGAGCGCTCATAGCGGTCGCCGCGCTCCCGACTGGAGCTGTTCCTGGAGGGGGCGTCACAGAGGGTGGCGTCAGCATTCAGTCCAATGGCGCACGTCCAAAAGTCCTATCTTGGCAAAGATTTACACGTAAAGGCCGACATACAAGCTAGGGGGGGATTAGGCGTTCGACAATGCAATAATTAACCCTAAAAAAAGCATGATATGGGGTCTTAAGACCATGAGGGGAGTGCAGTGTGCTGCAACCTCCCTGTGTGCTGGGGGGCTACCTCTGAGGCACGCGTCTGTCAGAGTCCTGGGAGGAAGGCTGCAGGGCCGAGAACCGGTTCAGGGTGCTGGTGGCCGGACGGTTACCAGAGTCGGGGGCTGGGACACACACACACACACACACACACACACACACACACACACACACACACACACACACACACACACACACACACACACACACACACACACACACACACACACAGTACGTTTGAATGCACAGCTTAATCCGATAAAAGCCATATTTCGACATTGCTCCTCAATTGGACAACTGCAATTGTCCGAGTATGCATGGCGGTGAGAAAATCGATTCATTGGCCGAAGCATGTCCTGCCCCTGTACGATAAGTGGCGCTGTACCCATTTCAACAAGTGGTAGTAGAGCCACCGGCTGACCTCTTTACGTCACTAGTAACAAAAAACTCAGGCAGCATTCGAGAAAGAATGTTTTCAGTAGATAGAAGGAGTCTGCATACTGGAGGAGTCTGCATACGGCCGAGAGGTCGGAACAATGGAGCGAAATTACATGGACCTGAAAAAATCTGATGACTACCTGAGTCTGTGGGGTTGGGCTTGGTGGTGGAGCCTCCGCTACTGCCCTTGCCCCAGTTGCCCCACGTGTCGCTGCTCGGGGCGAGCACCTGGTTGTCCAGGACTGGAGCCTGACGGCAACACAGAGGAGGAAAAAAGGATTTTGGTCGTCAAGCAAGACATTTGGTTTAGAGTAGCGATTCCCATTTTTGTGGTCATATTTTATAACTCTGGCTATACGAGTAATTTTATGTCTTCAAATACAGACATAAAATCTATGCAACTAAACCACTGTAAATTAAGCACTTGAAATGCAATGTGTCTTTGCACTTCGATTTAGTTTATTTTATGTCTCCTTTTCTTGTGTTTCTCTTAAAAATTTATGATTTTATATTATTGCCTTGTTAAAGGGAGCCTGAAACTCAAGCATTACATTGCTTTTTCTTTAGTTGTTGTGAATATGACGAATAAAACAATCTTGAAAAACAGCCACATCCTTTGTTTAAAAAAGTATGCATCTTAAAGTTAAGGCATTAAAATTGACTACCTACAGTTTTGTTTATGAATATGCCGGTCCTTGAACAAAAAAGGTTGGGAACCCCTGGGTAGATCTATTTAAAGTTTTTCTTAAAGGGATACTTCACCGATTCAGAACCGGCGTTCCATCATTATAAAATCGCTATTGTAATATATAAAAAAAGAAATTTTTCCCTCAGCCTAACCAGTCTTCCCTTGGCCCAGTTTTCCTGATCTAATTTTCTCCGAGATGACGTCAAATTATGCGTTTGACGTCATCTCGGGAAACTTTGCTTGCCTGCTATAAGGGCCGAGGACTACAAACCACTGGTTCCGCAAATTTGTGAGCCCACCAATAAGGAATGAGGGGGGGCCGGAGCTCATGTACGAGATTTAAACAGTGTCCAACATGTTTCTTCTCCGCTTAGCCAGAGAACAAATTTGCAATGTGAAACAGCCAAGGTGGATTTTAAAATCTATTGTTGGATTCGGACATTCGGGGCTATTTGTACGAGCCAGAATGCAGCCAGGAAGAATTGACAAAAATAGAGGAGGAGGCTGCTGCGGCTGCAGCTGATCAAGCCATGCCTGTTGCCGAGGACGAGGAGCCGCCGGAGCACGCCGGTTTGCTCTGTTCGCCTATAGACACTCACAGACTCCCTGTGCTGCAGCGAATTTCAGCTATGCCAGTTTTTTTTTTAGAAAAAAATGGATGAATCTGACGAGGACGGGGCCGTGTGTAACCTCTCACTCAGGCTTTACGCCTTATCTGAACAGTTTGGTATTGGATACATATGCCGGACCCAGAAAGTGAACTGGAAACGCCAACCAAAGCCCGCCTGGAGAAACAGACATCTGAGCATAGAGTAAGTGATTTTTTTTTTTTTTTTACTAACACATTGGCTACAATAGTTTTGAGTCCTGGGGAACGTGACAATGTAGTTAGGACAAGTAGCCGATCGTATTGGCAGAGCATAGTCTACGTTATGTTAGCTTGAAGTCTGTGTAAAGCTGTATAGGCTACTCAAGGCATCATTTATCTTGCTTTGCTAATGTTGTTCTCTTTCTTTCTTAGATAGTATTGGCTTCCTGTGTTGTCCAGGCCATTAGAGCCAATTACCCAGCACAAGATGAGCAGTACCGTGGCCACCAGGAGACAGTAGATGCTCAAGATGAGCTGTGACTATTTTGACTCTAGCAAACGCACCCTACACGTTTTTTTTTTGTAAATAGTTAATATTTTTTCATGAATAGAACTTCAAATTCATGTTGGTTGTTTTGATTTGTTTACTAACCCAAGTGCTGTTATACTAAAGTAGGCCTACTGCATAAGATAAACACTTTTTTCAACTGGTGAGAAAAGGTTGAGTACAAATACTCGATATGCTGACCTACTATAATTAGCCAATGTTTTTATGCTGTACAGTAATATACAAATGATGCGTTTGAAAAAACGAGAGCAGAAGTCTAAACTAGTCAACGTATCACGGGGACATGTTTACACAAAGTTTGCTCGTGCTACCACTCGCGCTAGTATAATGGGTCCTTCCCCCTCCAAACGGAAACAGGGGGGCGGTGCAGCGAGCGCAATGCACTGTTGGAGTAGGAGGATTTCTTACTTTTGAGCCAGAGAGACACTTTCTGCCTTTTTCAGGCTAGGATGATCCGATTTCATTTTTTTTTTGCACATTTATAATACATAGAATTATTTACTTCATATAACCTTCATATCTCCACCGGTGTGGTATCCCTTTAATGTTTCGGTTTTAAATTGATTGATTTGGAACCCTCTTCTCTAGGCGGGGAGCTGTGAGGCCCACCTTGGTGATCTTGCTGAGACGCAGGGCGTCCAGGGGTCTGCTCTTTGTGCTGATGGGCACCGTGTTCCAGCCCTCGTCCTGGGGCTGGCTGCCCCGGCCGGGGGTATGATGTCCTCCGCGGCCCTCACGGCCTCCACCTCCTCCTCCTCCTCCCCCTCTTCCTCCTCCTCCTCCCATGCGGTCTCCGCCGCTGGACTTGGAGAGAATGGCCTGCTGGACCTTCATCTGCTCGCGGTGCTCCTCCAGTTCCGCATCCTTGTGGATCTGGTCGATGGTCTTGGGCCCCTGCTCCCCTCGCCGGGGCACCCAGAGGTTCTGGGGGGACAGAGAGAGCCATGAGCCCGGAGCTGCTCGTGCCCCGGCCCTGGACCATGCAACCTGCGCATGCAGGTGTGTTTGAGTGCACATGTGTGTATGCGTACGCGTTTGTGTGCGTGCATGCCTGTGCGGACGCGCGTGTGTGTTTGAGTGTACATGTGTGCACATGCGTATGTGTGCATATGTGCGTGTTTGGTGTATGTGTGTGTTACCCGTCGGAGGTCCAGAACGTCCTGCAGCATAAAGCGGATCCTGGAGGTGGTCTTCCTCTCCTTGATGATCTTCTCCATTTGGTTGAAGTACTGCTCCATCCGGGGCTGAGACAGGGACACCAACCAATACATTACTACAGCACCCAACACATCACTACAGGGACACCAACCAATACATCACTACAGGGACACCACCCAACAAATAACTACAGGGACACCACCCAACACATCACTACAGGGACACCACCCAACACAACACTACAGGGACACCGTTCCAACACATCACTACAGGGACACCAACCAATACATCACTACAGGGACACCACCCAATAAATAACTACAGGGACACCACCCAACACATCACTACATGGACACCTCCCAACACATCACTACACCACCCAACACATGACTACAGGGACAGAACCCAACATCTCACAACAGGGACTGCACCCAACACATCACTACAGGGACACCATCCAACACATGACTACACCACCCAACACATGACTACAGGTACACCACCCAAAACACATCACTACAGGTACACCACCCAAAACACATCACTACAGGGACAAAACCCAACACATTACTACAGGGACACAACCCAACACATGTCTACACCACCCAACAAATTACTACACCATCCAACACATTACTACTCAACTGTCAAAACAAGAAACAATGGCAGACAAATCACTCGGGAAAGTGCCGTTAATAGTTGTAATTACAGAACATGTCGAGATCTACGACATGCCTAATGGGCTCTAGCCTGGATACGTAGTAGGCGAGTAACGTCTGGTCTAGAATGGATTCGTTGCTAGGCGATAGAAAAAACGCTCTCTGCGCTTTAGGACAAAGAATGCTGCCAGCTTCTTTCTTTTTTTATATCGTAACACTTTTGAAGACAGAAACAATGAACATATTATAACTGTATTGATAAGAAATGCCACTGTACATTAGAGTGATATGTTGAAATTATGACCAATAGCTTAATAATGACATTATTAAGAAAAAATACATGGTGACTTGTTCAAGACTTGAAAAAGTTTGGGACTTGGACTCGACTTGGCTTTGGTGTGACTTTGACTTGGACTCGACTTGCCTTTCCCTGTCTTGACTTGGGACTCGACTCAGACTTGACTGCTAAGACTTGGGACTTACTTGGGACTTGCCAAACAGTGACTTTGTCCCATCTCTGCCCCGAACACACACAAACACATACACATCCCCAACAAAATCCTCACACCCAACACCAGCACACACTAGGGCTGTCACTTTTTCCAAAAATGAAATTCGAACGAATTTCGAACGTCCATAATTAATTCGAATACATTCGAATACATTCGACCCCCCCCCCCCCCCCCCCATAGAACTATAAAAAAAAATAGTCGTGTTTCTTTTTATTTCTTGTGGAAATCACGTATACCTACTGAATTCATAACAGCACAGGATAAAAACACATCTTTGATAACACATTTGTAAACACAACAAGAGGAAGCTCCGACACACAAGTGCGGCTGTCTTTTACGCATTAACAATAACTGCTCGGAGCGCGATATGCGGAGCGCATGTCGTCCATGGCACACACAGCCTATATAAACGAACAATCTGTGAGGCCGACCTCCAACACGGCATGCTGCTCTTTTGTACTTGTAAAGAAAATTACAAGTAGTCTCGCAGCTCTCCGTTACCGCTGCAGCTGCAGCCGCTACAGGCTGCCCATCGCGCCCAGCGCAGCAGCGGACTTTTCTCCCTGTCGTGTGCGATCAGTGTCGGTCTCCGTTTCAATGAGCTCGTGTGAGAGGCTTTCAGTCACGAGATGTTTCTGTGCAGGGGAAAGGTGGACTAACCGGGAGAAGCGGGGATCCAGGAGGGCCGCTTTATTGAGGAAAAGCCACTCGCCGCTCTCTTCTTTATAGCGCATTTTTACAGTTCGAATGGAGAATTACACTTCGAATTCGAACTTTTCACCCCACCTTCGAACGAATATTCGAACTTCGAATAAAAAGTGACAGCCCTAGCACACACCCCCCCCAACAACAACACACACCCACACACACACACCAAACAACACCCACACACACCAAACAACACCCACCCACACATACCCCAACAACACCCGCACACCCACACACACCTAACAACACCGACAAACACCCATACCCCGAACAACACACACCCACACCCCGAACAACACACACCCACACCCACCTTGGCCTTCTCAAAGTCCAGGTCCTTGCCGATGGTGGAGAGCAGCCGGCACAGGCACTCCACGGACTCCTCGTCGTGGTTCTTCAGCAGCTTGACGATGCAGTCGTGCATGATGACCTCCGTCAGCATCTTGAGCTTGAACAGCTCGCCGATGAACTTGATGTTGCCCAGCGAGCGCCGGCGGGCCTTGTCCTTTGCCTCCTCCAGCGCGTCCTTCAGCTTCTGCTTCTCGCCCTGGACCCGAGGGAGAGGGGGAGAGTGGTTGCGTTAGGGACGCCCCCGGAGCTCACATCTGTTACGTTCCTGTCTAAAACCCTCCCAACCTGGGAGGGTTTTAGACAGGAACCACCACACACCAACAGTTTGGTGTGTGGTGGTCTGCCGGGCCGGTGAAGAGGGGTGTGTGGTGGTCCCCCGGGCCAGTGAACAGTGATGTGTGGTGGTCCCCCGAGCCGGTGAACAGTGGTGGTCAACCTTACCTCAGAGGCGGCGTCCAGCTCCTTCTGCTTCTTCTCAAAGAACTCATCGTCGTCCTTGTCCTTCTCAAACTCCTTCTGGCAGCGGTTCAGCAGCAGCTTCCGGAAGTTTACCGTCTGCCCTGGTTTGTCTGTGGTGCCGACTTTGAGCTGGAGGGAAACACACCAGTTAACACACCCATCTCAGGTCTGTTCGGTGAGCCTCTTCTTTGTCCCTGGTTGATAATGCGAGGAAAGTATGAAGTAGATGACTTCTAAAGTTAGGGTTTGGGGCTGTGGCTCTAAAAACTGTAATTCTGCTTTAATGTAACATTCGCGCTTGTCTTATGTGTGATGTCCCATCCAGCCTAGTGTAATCATTTTCAGGTGCACATTGCAATATAAATACGACCCCATTGTTCCATCGAAAAATATGAAGTAATGGGAAAAAAGAAGATCTATTTGCAACATACTTTCCCGACACATGAATGAAGCGGGGAGGCAGACGTGCAGGTTGCCCTTTGAATCGGCAGCTTGCCGAAGCAGAGGCTAAAGAGAGGCTAAACAGAGGATAAGTATGCCCCTGGGTCGACAACAGGAGCAGCCACCTACCCCCAAGAGGCAGCGGCACATGTTGGCGTAGGCCACGGAGAAGTTGGGCTCCGAGATGGCCTTCTCGAAGATGAGGTCGATGACTCCCTTCAGCCGCTCCTCTGTGTCGATCTGGAGCTCCATCACCTGCTTCATTAGCGCCTGGAACATCTGCGGCGTCAGCTTGTTGAGCACACTGCGCACACGCTTGAATAGCTCCTGGGTCTTAAGGTGCTCGGGGTCCTCCCCCTCGCCCGCCGCCGCCGCCTCCTCCGGCTCACGCCCACCGGCCCGCGTGGCCTTCTTCACGCCCGGCTTCCAGGCCTTTTCCGCCTTGTTCAGCTGCACGTCCTCTCCCAGGGACATGCTGGTGATGATCTTGCGCGGCCCCTTCCCCTGTTGGAGGCGGCGCGGCCCGGCCATGTTCATGCCCATGCCCATGCCTGGAGGCTACAGGCGGGGGACAGAGGTTAGGCACTGAACGACATGAAACCCCCAAAATACATGAAACCCACTGGAACCCCCCAAATACATGAAACCCACTGGAACCCCTCAAATACATGAAACCCACTGGAAACCCCCAAAGACATGAAACACACTGTAACCCCCAAAGACATGAAACACACTGTAACCCCCCCCCCGCCCCCCCCCCCCCGCAACTACATGAAACACACTGTAACCCCCCCCCCCCCCCAACTACATGAGACACACTGGAGCCCCCCAACGACATGAAACACACTGGAACCCCCCAACGACATGAAATACACTGGAACCCCCCCTAACGACACGAAACACACTGGAACCCCCCAAAGACATGAAACACACTGGAACCTAGAGCTGTAGCGATGCGTCGATGATGTCGACGTCAAAAATTCGTCTACGTCAAATTTCTCCGTCGACGATTTTCGACGGAGAAATGGACGAAAGTCACAATAAAGGAAAATGTCCGCGCACGAAATCAAAGGTATGGAAATACTTCAAGTTAAGTCCTAAACGGAAAGGTGTTGTGATTTGCACAAATGGAGTTGGCATATCACAAGAGCACGACAGCAATGTTGGAGCATCTCAAACGAGAAAGTATCTCGTGCGCACGAGAAAGTATCTCATGAGAATGGGGAAACATCGTGCGCATATCACTGGCAGTGTGTGCGTGTGCGTGTGTGTGTGTGTGTGTGTGTGTGTGTGTGTCGTCAGCGAGTAGGTGGACGAGCGAGGAGAGCGAGCGATAGCGTGCGTGTCAGTCTAGTGAAGTCATGAACGAGTCCGGTTGTGTGTAAGAATAAAATACCCAGCCTGTCAAGAATCGGTGGCCGCTTCATTCCATCATATTCCGACCTATAAGCAGACTCACTGTCGGTCAAAGTGAAGGGTCATGCCCCCGAGAGCGCATCGGACCTGGAGGGAACGTATCACCTGTGCTCCTCGGTCTGGGAGCCGACAGCAGGAAAGATGTAACTAACCATCTCGTAGTTGGAGGCGGAGCGCAAGAGAGTATGCGCTCACATTTTTTTCATGTCCCTTTACGGGTTCCGTATTAAATAAAGTATGGTTTTTATTAATCGAGCAACAAAAAAAAACAAAAACGTCCAATTGGTCATTAGATTAGTCGACTAATCGATAAAATAATCGCCCGATTAATCGTTTGATAAATAATCGTTTACCCCCAGCCTTACTGGAACCCCCCAAAGACATGAAACAAACTGGAACCCCCCAAAGACATGAAACACACTGGAACTCCCCCTGACAACATGAAACACACTAGAACCCCCTGACAACATGAAACACACTGGAACCCCCAAACCACATGAGACACACTGGAACCCCCCAACGACATGAGACACACTGGAACCCCCCCAACCACCTGAGACACACTGGAACTCCCAACGACATGAAACACACTGGAACCCCCCAACGACATGAAACACACTGGAACCCCCCAACGACATGAGACACTCTGGAACCCCCCCAACGACATGAAACACACTGGAACCCCCAAACGTCATGAAACACTGTGGAACCCCCCCACATGACGTGAAACACACTGGAACCCCCAATAAAATGGTTGGCCACTTACAGGTCCTCTGCCTCCGCCGCCTCCTCCTCCTCCTCCTCCTCCTCCTCCAACACCTCCCCCTCCTCCACCTCCTCCTCCTCCTCCGCCTCCCATGCCAGACCTGCCACTGAAGGTGGCGAAGGCGGGCGTGAAGTCAGGGCCAAAGTTCATGCCGGGGCAGCGAATGGGCTCGGACTGGCGCAGAGGGGTCTTATTTGCCTGTCAGAAAGGAAGGAACGTGAGGAGAGTGGTCTACTGAAGATCTAGTGTCCGAGGTCACATTCAAGTGAAGATGAGCTGGGCCTCCAGTGAACCTGCTGTGTTCTGTGTGGTCTACTGAGGGTCAGTGTAGGGTCCAGTGAACCCACTGTGATCTGTGTGGTCTACTGGTGTCCGTGTATGTGTACGTGTGTGTACTGGTGTGTGTGTACTGGTTCGTGTGTACATGCATGTACGTGTGAGTGTGTACTGGTGTGCGTGTACTGTTGCACATGTACTGATGCGCCTGTACGTGTACGTGTGTGTGTGTGTACGTACGTGTGTGTACGTACTAGGGCTTTGACTTTTGCCCAAAAATCATATTCAAAGTTTGTTTGTTTATTAATATTAATATTCGAATATTTCTAAATAATATTTTGACCATTAAATGCCTTCAGTAAGACCTGGATTGGGCTTCGCAAGGTTTGTTTACCGGCGTTGCTATTGTAAAGGCCAATTTCCACCGGAATCGGCACGGAAGCGCCACGGCAGCGAAGCGGCTGTGTTCCGTACTGCAATCCCCACTGGAAGCGGCACGGACACGTTCCGACAGATGGCTCAAGACGAGCATAATTATAAGTATTCATACAATATTATTAACGAGTTATATTCAAACCATATATATTATAATATACATATATATACATATATATACATATATATACATATACATATATATATATATATATATATATATATATACATATATATATATATATATACATATACATATATATATATATATATATATATATATATCCATAGGCCTACCTTATAATCAACCATACACATAACCCATTAAATACGGTAGACCTATGATTTCTAGATGTCATGGCAACGTCCACTCGCGACACTGGACTTGCGAGGCATCGACGCGGACTTTCATTTCTTCTTTGCCACTGATTAGCTATTGATACCATAGACTGTATAATATTACAATACCCTGTGAATTGCATAGGGATCGATGTGAGCTCATGAATATTCATGCACAAAGGCAAACTGATTGGCTGTAGTCGTGTTCTGAGACACGGCAGCGAACCGGCAACTTTCAGAAATAGAAGAGTCAAGTATCGTAAACGAAGTGCCGGTTTGGGGACGGTTCCGTGCCGTGCCGGTGCCGTATCCAGTGGAATAGGCTACGTTGACTTTAATCGTTTCTATTATGCCGTGCCGCTTCCGTGCCGCTTCCAGAGGAAATTGGCCTTAACCGGTCTTGCGTGTTCCAACGGTTTATTAGGTTTCTAATAAATCGCTGGCTAATCAATACTTCATTCACAGCCTCTTCGTGGACATTACAATATTATGAATAGACTGCGTCGGGTTCTCCGACGTCTCTCCCTCTTGGCCTGCCCATAACAGGTTCGAATATTAAGGTTTTGCATAATATTTGTTCGAATTTTGATTTATTTTTTGATATTCGAATTATATTCGAATAACAAAGTTCGGGGTCAAAGCCCTAGTACGTACACATACGTGTGTGTATGTACGCGTACTTGTGCGTGCATGTATACTGGTGTACGTGTACGTGTGCATATGTACTGGTGTATGTGTGCGTGTGCATGTGCATGTGTCAACACCTTGTCCAGCACTACGTCGGTGATGGCTGGCAGGCCTTCAGGCTTGCTCATGCAGGCCGAGATGAAGCGGCATTTCAGCAGGAATTCCCGGTCGTACTTCTTCTTCTCCTCGGGGTCCAAGGGCTTCCATTGTTCTGGACGGGGGAGGACAGGGAGAGTCAGTCTGGGCTGAGAGGGGAGGACAGGGGGAGTCGGTCTGGGCTGAGAGGGGAGGACAGGGGGAGTTAGTCTGGGCTGAGAGGGGAGGACAGGGGGAGTTAGTCTGGGCTGAGAGGGGAGGACAGGGGGAGTCCGTCTGGGCTGAGAGGGGAGGACAGGGGGAGTCCGCCTGGGCTAAGAGGGGAGGACAGGGGGAGTCAGTCTGGGCTGATACACGTGGGGAGCCAACTCAGATGCTCTTAAGACTGAAACTGGACCTGGAGCTCCTGCATATTCCACAGTTTGAGGTTCTCCCTCTGCTCTATAGTCCTGTTATGATCCTCAGTCAAATCTTTCCTCAAGTTCAGAGATGATGAAGGAACCCCAGCCAGGGTTTTTGATGGACACGGTTCTTAATAACCAGCTTACACAAGATATTTAGCAGGGCCGTAGGCGGATCATTTGTCCTGCTCCCATCTTACTCTCAAGTTCTACCTTTTCTCTGATCCACATTTCTTTAAAGTGTGCTGTGTTCACGCCGCCAATCAAGAGCTACAACCAGAAAGCCGGGCCCCCGTTTTAGAGGAACCTAAAGAACAGAGATAAAGAGGGATCGAGAGGAGTCCTCATCCAGTGAGGAACGATTCCCAGGAAACAAGCTGTTCAGTAACTCCAGTACGGTATGGAGGACAGAAGAGCGGCCAAATATCAGCCAATTTTTGCGTAACGTCCATTTACTTAAAGGATAATTCCGTTATTTTGAACATTGAGCCCCTTTTCTGGTTTGTCTAGGATGAAATAGAGTGGTTAACACCGGAATTTTGAATATTGGTCCTGTCTCGAGTATTTGGCTAATTTCAAATCGCCCCTGCCTGCTTGAAAATGGCTTGCTATTTGCATTCAAAAACACCCCATAACGTTCCTTTCAGAAATGTGAAACTCTTCGAGTGGTTAGTGGTGTTCGTTGATGATTTTAAATCAGGTATCGTAGCGAAATACAGTTTCCGTCGTGTTTTATGTGGCATTTTGTAAATCTGCATTTTGTAAATGAAACGGAAACCGCACTGGAACCGGAAACAGTTTCCGGTCCTGTACTTTTTTCGCTCGGTTCTCCGTATCAATAGTAGGGCTAGAACCGAGCGAAGAGTCTACAACCACCCCCCTTTCCGTTTCCGGTCCGGTTTCTGTTTCATTTACAAAATGCCGATTTACAAAATTGCAAAATAAAACACGACAGAAACTGTATTTTCCTACGACACTCGATTAGGAACATCAACGAACACCACTAACCACTCGAAGAGTTTCACGTTTCTGAAAACAAACTTTTAGGGGTGTATTTGAATGCACATAACCAGCCATTGTGAAGCAGGCAGGGGCGACTCGAAATTAGCCAAATACTCGAGACAGGACCATAATTTAAAATTTCTGTGTTAACCACTCTATTTCATCCTAGACAAACCAGAAAGGGGGCTCAATGTTCAAAATACCGGAATTGTCCTTTAATTTCGACATCATACTCATTATTTGTGGGGTTTTATTATATACATAGCCAGTATGGAGAGAGATTTGTTGAATAATTATCAACACTAATCGTAGTCAACTTGTGTTCTGTAAAGTTAACTGTATGAACATTTCTCACAACTCCCTTAAATAAAGATGTAGAGGTTTCAGCATTAAGATGCTGAGACTATCTCAATGAGGTAGCTTCATCTCATCGATATGGTTTCAGCACAAACGCTCTGAGGTGAACCCTTCAACAGTAGGGGTGGGACAAGATTTCCCTGCTCCTCGAGGTGGCGCTCAACACATGAATGAAGGGAACTTGAACAGAAGTTAACTAACCAAAGACGAGTAAATGAAAAACTCAGTTTGGACCATGAATAAAGACCAAAATCCAGCACTTTACCATTTCAGTTATTTTGTATTCATCGTGAGACATATACAGTGTCGTGATGCATCGTTAGGGGATTGTCTAACAATTTATAGATAATTGCGGAATCGCTGTCTGGTGATATTATCGGTATCGTGGGCCATGGATCACATCATGAGGTACCCTGCGATTCCCCCCCTACTCAACAACCAGTTTATGAAGGCTTATTAACGTCTTCAACCTCTTCTCCCACCTAAGGTCAGAAGAGGTGGGACAGGTACCCTGCACCTCCAGGATTGTCAAACCTATATTTAAGACCTTTTTAATCCCACTTCAAATGAAATGTAATACCTCGCATCCATTCTGGCAGAATAAATCATATTAAACACAAGATTAAACCTAAAATAATGACAGCATGC
The DNA here is from genome assembly GCF_031168955.1 of Gadus macrocephalus. Classification (NCBI taxonomy): domain Eukaryota; kingdom Metazoa; phylum Chordata; class Actinopteri; order Gadiformes; family Gadidae; genus Gadus; species Gadus macrocephalus. The sequence goes on from NC_082397.1 coordinate 24,411,085, forward strand.
CCCTGAAAGAGTCTCAGGCCAAGCGGCCTAACCCTTACCAAACAATCAAATAGATTTAATCTGTACATTTATTTTATATTTTATTGTTTATTATTTATACAACACTTCCCAATGATCTCTCCCGACCTTCTTTCAAGACTTTTGATTTTAAACACTGACTGTTTTGCGCAAGCTACACAGTAATAATAGGCGACGGAGGGCTTGAGTCGTCACCACTGCGTCGCCCGCAGAGAGGGTCTGCAAGGAAGCAGTGGCAACGCAAAGCTACGTAACGGTAGTCACGTGACAGCGAGGTAGTGTTGTCACGATACTGGATTTTTTTACTTCGATACAATACCTTTAAAAAATATTGATGATCTATATAATTTTTGATATCACAGGGAAAACTAAAGAACGATTGTTGTGCAAGTTAAACATTCAATGTGGAAACTACTAAGTTAGAGTGGATAAAGCTATAACACAGCATAAATGGAAGAGAACATTTCCACCTGAAATAATGATCAGTTGGTCATTATCAGTTGGTAGCCCTGTTGTACTATCAGACACAAACAGATTATATATCTTGAGCACCCATTTTACAATTTTGACACTTGTCGCCTCTATTGATAGCCTGGTCCTACCAGACTCTCGTACTTAATTACATTTGCACATAGAGTCTGGACCCACTCAATTGACTAACGTTAACTCACTTGAAGGCGGGTGTCTGTTGAAGTTTAAAACTATTGGATCTGCCCAGTGTCACTCTGGATCTGCCATAACCAATCGCTAACATTTGGCCGGGAATCACGTTGCGCGCAGGCTGTAAACAAACCAAACACTGTGCGTGAAGATGTCCGTCAACGAGAGCTGACTTCAATGTCGTTGTTCTCAGCCACTCCCTCTGTTTGCTAATTGGACGCACAAAATTTTGACGGAGAAAACCCAGGAATATACCGCAAACCCAGACGTAGTACTGAAGGGAAATGAAAATTTAGCGGAAGTACTTCGGCGGGCGGAGCCAAGCTACTCTATTGAAAGTCCAGGGCAAATTTAATTGAATGACACCAAGCCAAAATCTCGCAAATACACCATATGGCCACCAGATAGCGATGAAGGACATGTGTTCTGATTGAAGGCAATTTACCGTTTTCCTCAGAAACTTTTCTTTCTTGGTCATAGATTGTAAGCACCATGTTTAGTGGCAAAATTGGGCCAAGACACAGGATTATCTGTTTCTAGTGTTTTAATGCAACCAAAACACAACTTTGAGTACAAAAAAACCAAGGGTAAAAAAACTAACTTTTTGGGTTGTAAAAAGAGTAGGGGAAGTTTGTTCCTGATTTGTATTTACGAGTTTTAGTCGCAGAGTGATATGGTTTGGACTGTTGGAAACAGTGGAGGCTCAGCTTTTCATATAATGTATAGTTTGTACAGGTCCAATTTCATGAAAAAGATCGCTAATGCTGTGCATTTGCATTTATGAAACCCAAACCTTGTTCTTGCATATGGGTTAAACTTATTTTGATTTTCCTTGTTTATTTGCCTCAAAGCCAAAGTACTTCTAAACAGAAATCCTTCAGTTTTCTTTCTCTACCTAAACCGGTCGTGGAGGCGCTGCACTTGACATGCTACTTTTAACAAAGTCACACAACATTGAGACTAGTGCACTGAGCACTGCCAGAGACGGCGAATGAGTGAGAGGAGGCGGGGCTATGTGGGTGCTGATGTGTCTGTTAACTCGCTGTCCAAGAGAAGAGAGCGAGAAAGCGCAGCTGATATTTGTGCATTGATACTTGATAGGATGATTATTGAAATAGGAGCAAAAGATTCCAGAATGTTTTGCCTCATGGACATGACAAAGAATATTTGATTTACGCTAGGTTACGATATTAGACTAAATTTATTGATAATGTAAAACATTTTATAAAATGAAGACCTCCGTGAAAAAATGCAAGACTTTAACGATGAAATTCAATACTTTTAAGACCTTAATTTGGGAAAATAATGCTTTTAAGACTCCACTGGTACCCTGAGGTATTCACAAAAGCTTTGGACGTGCTTATAACCTTTTCATCTAGATTCTGTATTTGAGGTCAAAGGATCTAAATGCAATGATAATTGCACTTTAAAATGGTATATTTTTACAAAAACACTTTTTTTTAAAAGAAAGAGGTTCAATAGTATAAGCTAAGTAGTGAAAATAGCCTTTCCTCTCCTGCTAGGACAAACATTCATGTTGGAGTACAGACACACAGGAACAGCATTTCTGAAACCATCTAAAGCAGAACTGGCCGGGGATCATAAAGGTGAAAGAAGAGATTGTCAACCAAACCGATATCTGGGACAAACCAAGCGTGACTCACCTAGACCATTCAACTACTAGTACAGGGGTTGTGAAACCAGCATTCTGTTGGGATCAAATGTATAGGGGGCAGGGGAGAGGGGACCACACCTACCCTCTTTGTACTGGTACTTCTTGTCTGCAGCAGACTTGGGGGAGAGGGGCTGGGTCTTCTCTGCGTCCAGCTTCTTATCCTTGTCCTCCTTGTCCTCCCAGCTGAGGTCTGCGTCCTCCGGGCCGTGCGTGGTCGCCGTGGAGGGGGGTTCGGGGGCCAGGGCCAGGGGCTCCTGCTCTGGGGAGACCTCAGTCACCTGCTCCTGCTACAACCCAAAGGTAACCCACAGTAAGACCCACACCGGGGACATTCATGTGTTGAAACAATGTGTTTGGATTTCAGATTTCTTCAGACAAAACAAGGAAAGAGATCTCAGTGAGGCACAACCATACACGTTTAAAACAAAGAAAAAAGTGGTGCAATTGTGGGAAATGTGGCGCTTCCGCAAAAGACTCAAGACTCACCCATTCTGAGTTCCCCTAGACTCTGCATAGCCACCCCGTCCCACCCCCCCCCCCCCGACTTATTGTATGTTGTATGTACTGGCACTTAATGTACAAACTTATTGTATGTTGTTCTTAATTATAGTGCTTAGTTGTGTAGCATTTTATCCTAGCTATCTTTGTTGTATACAGGGAATGGGTTGACCTTGCGATTGTTAGTGCTTAGCAGTCAGTTCTATGAACATCCTTACTGTACCGTCCACAGTGATATATGGTTGTTTCTCATTCTGACAAATATACTTATATTGTAAGTTGCTTTGGATGATCTGCTAAATGCCTGAAATGTAAATTAAGATGTCACAAATGTGTACACAAAAAAGCACCAAAATAAATGCAATTAGGATGAAACTAAGGCTATGTTTACATGATGACGGTCTGAACAGAAGACGCAAAAGGGGCGTCGCGTCTTCACTTTTTGTTCTGCGTTTAGACAAGCGTTTTCGGGAGGAAATCTGCATGCATACGGTGACGCAAAAGTGTGTGAAATCGATTGGTTATGCATGTAAGGCGGCTAGGTGGTGCTGTGATACACTATCACACAACAACGCCATGTCTGAGCGCATGCGTAGAATCTTCCTTCTTCTCTTATCTGCGCCGCGAAAACCAATACATAATTACATATCCTTCTCTGTTCACAAATGCTATCTGTACATATCCTGTACATTTCGTGGAAAGACTCCTGTACGATTATTAGAGCTGCCAGAGCAGCTTGACGGTCCGACCCATGGAAATAATCCAACATGTTTGTTTATTTCCCTGTACTGTAGTTTTGCGTCTTGGCAGTGTAGACGGAAATGCAACGGCGGATCGTATTCAAGTTTTCCACCCTGGAAGGTGGTTTCCGATTTTTGCGTTTTTAAACCCTAAAAACGCTGTCACCGTTTAAGCGAAAGGCACTTTCGATAAAATATTTTGTCGTTTTTACCCGCAAGCGTCCTCTTGTAAACCTTGAATATATTTTTTTGAGACCTTGATATATTGGTATACATGCAGCAGTCAGAACCACTCCACATCGAGGACTGGCCAAGCCTTCCACACAGTGGGGCACTACCAGCTCAACACACACACCTCTTTGAAGGCATCCAGGAGGTCGCCCACGGCCTCCTTCTTGTTCAGCTCCTTCATCTTCCTCTTCTTCTTTGGCACGGACACAGCAGCTACAGGGGACCAGAACAGTAAAATGTAAGATACACCTAACATCTGCTGAGGTTCAAATGCATCCCCATTTGAAATACTAACATAAGAATGGGAAAACATTTCAATTCAGACGGACAAGCATATAAAAACAAATATCTTGGAATGCACGTGAAACAGATCCTTACATACTAGGACTTCAAAAATACTGAATATGGGATGCACTTGTGTCATGTGATCAGGGCAAGGAGAGGTGTCATGTGATGGGAGAGGGAACGGCCTTCATTCTGTCATGGTCATGTCACTTGGAAAGAATGGGACCTTTGACGACCTTGGAGCAGATCATTGGGGTCAGAGCAGCTTGTGGTGGTTCTAGGTGAGGGTACCTCCTCTGAACTCAGCGTCACAGGATGTAACCCTTTCAAAGCTGAGGTTAAGAAAAACAACGAAATACGACACTTCAGTCCCTATCTATCTGTAACGATAGAGGGTCACTATAGCGTAGAGTCTGTAACGATAGAAGGACAGGATAGTGTAGGGTCTGTAACTACTTTTCACTCGGCGAGCCGTGTCGATTCTTGGCGGAACTGACGGGGGCAGTATACGCGTGTGAGCAGCACAGAGCAGTCAGCGGCGCTGAAGATGAAAACCTGCCGTCTTTGGAAAAAGTGGCTTCAGCAGGTGACACACGTTGGCTCATCGACAAGACAGGTGCTAAGAGTCACGTATGGAAATATTTTGCATTCGAGGCGGATGAATCCGGAGCAATTCTAGACTCAAACAAGCCGACATGCAAACAGTGCCTCAGAAGTTTTCAAACGAAAGGAGGAGGCACGTCAAACCTGGCCAAACACCTCAAAGACAGGCACCCCGACTTGTTTAGAGAATTCAAGGTGAGTGAGTTTCCGTTTCCTATCACTGTTGGGTCACGTTATACGGCTGGCTCGCAAGGCAGCGCTGCGCTGCCGTAACGCGCCCGGTGGAAATGCACGCAGGGCAGAACTCGCAGCCGTTCCGCGGCCGTAACGCGTCGGGTGGAATCCCGGCGTAACACAGCCGCTTTTTTGTAATCACTGCAGCTTTTGAAAGGCACAGAAAATATGACTCAAATTCAAATGCAAAGGGCAGTAGGGCAGTAGCAGAGAAAAATTGTGGAATCGAATTAGTATCGAAAATCTTTCGATACTAATCGATTGGAAATTCACAGGTATTGGTATCGACTACTGAAATTCTGGTATTGTGTCAACCCTAGTTGCAGCATTACCATACATGGAAAATCCAGATTGTTCTACGTAGATAAATCCCGGAAATTTGAACAAGTGAAACGCGACCGGCGTCAGCAGGGTACACTAAATGCATGTACGTCATTACAGGGTCACTATAGCTTAGAGTCTGTAACGATAGAGGGACACGATAGCGTAGACTCCGTAACGATAGAGGGACACTATAGGTTAGGGTCTTTAAAAATCTCCTATACAAATTTTCTGGTCTTAATTTCTTAATATTGACTCCTATAGAGCAACCTGACACGAATCACAGCACAAAGAACTATGTTGATTTTTGGGAAAGTCTTCCTCTCATCTGGGCGCTTACAGCATTCTCCATCAACACTCGGCTTCGTCCTTCTCCATCCCTCGCCCCCCTCCTGCCAACCCCACTCCGTTGTGATTGTTTACCTTCCGGAAGAGCATGTTGCAGCATTACCATACATGGAAAATCCCGATTGTTCTACGTAGATAAATCCCGGAAATTTGAACAAGTGAATCGTGACCGGCGTCCCTAGTGTTTAGCGCTCAGCACAGTCACCCCAGACGGTCATCAGGGAATACGTCTAAATGTATGTACGTCATTATTTGACACTTTAGTATGGTTAAACATGACTATAAGTCATTATAATAACGTTTATAGGTCATAAAAGTCGAAAAAGCATAATAGGTGCTCTTTAACGACAGAGGGTCAGTATACTGTAGGATCTGAAACGATAGAGGGTCACTATAGCGTAGTGTCTGAAACGATAAAGGGACACTATAGCGTAGGGTCTGTAACGATAGAGGGTCACGGCATAGAGTCTGTCTGTAACAATAATGGGACACAATAGTGTAGGGTCTGTAACGATAGAGGGACACTATAGCGTAGGGTCCGTAGCGATATAGGAACACCATAACGTAGGGACTGGAATGATAGAGGCACACTATAGTGTAGGGTCTGTAGCGATAGAGGAACACCATAGCGTAGGGACTGGAATGATAGAGGGACACTATAGCGTAGGGTCTGTCTGTAACGATAGAGGGACACTAAAGTGTAGGGTCTGTCTGCTGAGATATAGGGACACTATAGCGTAGTGTCTGTCTGTAACGATAGAGGGACACCATAGCGTAGGGTCTGTCTGCTGAGATAGAGGGACACTATAGAGTAGGGTCTGTAACAATAGAGCGACTCTATAGCGTAGGGTCTATAACGATAGAGGAACACTATATAGTGTAGGGTCTCAGGGTTTATACAGGAATTCTTAAGTTGAATTTATTACCTTTTAATACCTTTTTTAAATACCTTCACCATATTTTTTAATACCAGCACGACTTCAAGAGAGAGAGAGAGAGAGAGAGACCATAGGAGTTGGATTAATCAAGATTTCCCAACGTGACTTGGTCCATAGTTCTTAATCAATATGTCACAAAGTAGACATAGGCAGAGAGTGCCAGAGAGAGTTTTTGGGTCCAGTGTTGAAGTTTTTAATTACCTCGTTAAATATTGTTATTACAGTGTAAAGGTTTTAAATGAAAAAGTACCGCGTAGTAAGGCGTTACACACAACACTAGCTGCTAGGGATGGGCGTGAGGAATCGATTACTCGAGTACTCCTCGTTACAAATGAACTCGGTTGGTGGACAGGCAAACTCGAGTTTGCATATACACACACAAACAACGTTTTCTGAAGCAAATGTATCAATTCTGTGCGGCGCCACTAACGCATGCCGTGGGCACAAAGCAAATTAAATGTATCAAATTTCTGTGTGGCGCGTGCCGTGCCGTGTGCAGGCACGCCAGAATTCAAAAAGTTAAGAGATGGGGGTTAAAGCAAAGCGCAGCGAAGAATTGAAATACTTTAAAGAAATAGGAGATCATAAGGTGAAATGTAAAATATGCCAAGCGAAATCGAGCTACCAGAGTACTGCAAGTACTATGCGGCAACATATGCTCCTGAAACACAACGGTGAGTTCGGGAAAGCAGACCCGGAGCAACCAAGTGTGTCGGCTATTTTCACCGCCGCAAGACGCAGCTGTAATCCCGGCCGTGTAGAGAAGATCACAACGCTGAGTATATCCATAGTCCATTTGCTGCCGTTTTATTTGCAGCTTTAAATTATTTGCAATGGTTAGGCTACTTTTTAAACCGTTACAGGCCTTGGTTCGACGTGATTTAAATTGTGAGACGCATATTTATTTTTTTAAGGAAAATGTGTTTTGAACGTTTGCAAAAATAAATAATGATTACTCTGATAACTCTGACTGTTTTGATGGAGAATAAGCATTACATGTTTAGTTGGTAATATTGCCGTTCATCATTAGGCCTATTCCTGCTGCAGATGCGTTGCATTCTAAAAATAGATTTGATTACTCGATCGAGTACTCGATTGAGCCTCGAGGAATTCCTTCGATCACTCGAGTTTGGAATTTACTACTCGTGCCCATCCCTACTAGCTGCATTTACATGGACACTTTCTAATCGGAATAGATCTAATCCTATCATGCAATCCGAATGTACTGTATATAGGCCTACGGCATTTACAAAAGTGGTAAGCTTAAGCTCGTATGTCTCTCGCGCACAACCGTTATGTTGGTCTGGACTTGTATGATATTTGTAAGGGATAATGTTGTAGTACAGAACGCCGGTCATTATCGGGAGAATAAGCCCCGACAGGGCAAACCGGGCAGCGATGCGAATTCTTGTCTTGCCTCGCCCTGAAGGGTATTATTTTTCGATAATGACTTTACATTATTACACGGCTCCTTGCCAAAACGAAACAATATCTTCACACATTGTGTCATTTTACAATTACCATTCGTAGTGTTGACCAGCAGAGAAATAGTCTGCCAAAGACACTTAGAAACAAGACAAGCTGGGGTTGATAAGTTATCGGACATACTTACTGTTAAGAAAGACGTGAATCAGGCAAAAAATTCCCTTTCCTTAACAGCGGTCAAGTTCGGTATGTAAAAAAGTAGACTGACCAATTGCGAAATACTGCAGCTGCTGAAGCCATCTCTCTAATTTAAAAAGTAGCCACACCCACCCCAAACCACTCGGAATAAGTGTATACATGTTGATCATAGCGGACTACACCACCTCTTCTATTCTGCATGGAATTCTATTCCAATCAGAGAATGGTATTCCGATTGAGCTGTATATATGATAATTTTTTATTCTGATCGAGTTCTACCACTGCTAATCGGATCAGAAGTGTCCATGTAAACGCGGCTGTCTACTGGTCACACCGGTCTCACGGTAAAGTCAAAATCCATACCGTAGCGCAAATTCACACCAGTGTACTTTCTATACGTTTAGACCGTACAAGTCCAAGTACTTGGACTAACAGCAGCGAACTCGCGAAGAGATTTTGCAGCAAGCCAGCTGGGTATATCCAGTTTGTTTCAGCGCATGCACCACGTGACATCATTGATATCACTCAGGTCCTACTTGCAACATAAAAATAAATCAACGCAAGTTTTAGTAATTTTAGGAGATAGGCCTGCATGTAAATTACACAAATTGAAAAACTCAAAGGCCTTGTTGGAAATGTAATACCTCGTCAGATGACGTTTATAACTTTTTAATGGCCTTAATTTGGGCTAATTTCATTTGCTACATTTTAATACCTTTCACAACCCCGCAGATACACTGGGTCTATAACGATAGTGGGTCACTATAGCGTAGTGTCTGTAATGATAGAGGGACACTATAGCGTATGGTCTGTAACAATAGAGGGACATTTGCGTGGAGTCTGTAACGATAGAGGCACACTATAGCGTAGGGTCTAAAGATAGAGGAACACTATAGTGTAGGTTCTCCTGGGTTTCATGGTTGCTTTTCAGACACACGGACTGACCTTGCATAGCGGTTTCCCCAACAGCAGAGCTGGGCTCCTCCTTCTCCACCGAGGCCGGGGTGTGCGTTCTGATGGGGGGCGGTGCCGGGTCAGAAACCATCTCTGTTGGAGCCTCCACCTCCTGCTCCTCCTTAACTTCCTGCTGCTGCTCCTCCTTCAACTTCATTATCATCTTCTCCTCCTCCTTCACCTCCAGCTGCTGCTCCTTCACCTCCTCGCTCTCCACCTCCTGCTCCTCCTCCTTGGGGACACTCACCGGCTCCTGGACCTCGGCCTGGTCCTCTTTCACAAGAGCATCGGGTGTGGCCGCTGGCTCTGGGGTTGGCGGCCGCACGGGAGCACTGGTTGGGGGCTCTGGCTGCACGTTGGGCACCATGGGGGGTTGCTCCGCGACCACCGCCTGGGGGGCAGACTGCGCCTTGACCGGGGCCGTGACCGGGGCCGTGACCGGGGCCGTGACCGGGGCCGTGACCGGGGCCGTGACCGGGGCCGTGACCGGGGCCGTGACCGGGGCCGTCACCGGGGCCGTCACCGGGGCCGTGACTGGGGCCGTCACCGGGGCCGTGACTGGGGCCGTCACCGGGGCCGTCACCGGGGCCGTCACCGGGGCCGTCACCGGGGCCGTCACCGGGGCCGTCACCGGGGCCGTCACCGGGGCCGTCACCGGGGCGACCTCTGGCACACGGGGGAGCGTGTGGAGGTCAGGTTTCCGGAGGTCGGGTGTGCGGACCCGGGGCGCCTGGACTTCGGGCTCGGCAATGGGGCTGTCGTCGCGCTCCGACAGGCCGGTCGCGGCTGGGGCCTGGGGGTCCTGGGGGGCAGGCAGCGGGAGGCCGTTGGGCAGCCGCAACTCCTCAGGCTGGACAATGGGGGAGCCCGGCGGGGCTTCTAGCGGGCCAGGTGATGGTGGCGGGGCGACCAACGACCCCACCGGCTTCACCTCCACCGTGCCGTTGGAGGGCTCGGGCGGAGCAGCCGCCGCAGTGATGTCGGCACAAACGGCCGCTTGGGCTTCCTTTGGATGTGGCTCCTGCGCCGGGGCCTTCTGCAGGGGGCTCTCCGGCAGTGACTCGGCTCTGCTCTGCAGGACTCTCCTGGGCGTCTTGGGGCCCGGGTTGGGGAGGGGGGCCGGGTATGCCGGCACCTCGGGGGCAGAGAGGGGCAGTGTTGGGGCAGGCTCCCGGGCGGGCGGGGGGGCGTCCATGATGTCGGCGGCGAGGCACGGGCTGTCCAAGGAAAGGGCGGGGGGGGTTGCGCTGGGGAGCGGCGAGGGAGGAGTCTTAGTGTGAGTGTCAGAGAGGCTGGCCTCTAGGGGGGCAGCCGGCTCAGCCTTGCAAAGTTCGGTGGTCTTTGAAGGAGGGGGAGGCGTGGGCTTCCCTCGGTCATCTAGACAAGGGGATGGAGGGCGGTGAGACAAAGGAAAGAACACTCAGTGCAAAGTGACCTTTGACCCCTAGGAAACAGGGGAAAGGTCTTGGGGCTGTGCTTCAGTCTACCATAATTCTTTCAACCTCTGATGGATGACAATCACTTTCAAAGGCTATTAACACACTACATTATAATAATAAATAATACAATTTATTCATAGTGCCCTTTTCATCCGAAAATCTAAGGGCTACACTAGATGTGGCCACTTATAAACACATTTGAGACTATGGTGTACTCTTAAGAGTTGCCTGTCAAAAGTCTTAACATATCACAATATCTACCTATAAGGAGAACGCTTAGTTACGAGGTGGCGTGGGGTGTGTGGGTAAGAGGCAGGACCCTTGGACCCTTACCTGGTCTGACCAGTGTTTGAGTGGCAGCTGTTACACTCTCACCGTTGGCCTGTGGCACAGCTGGACTCTCGGATCCAGATAGTATCGACTGATGGAAACAGAACAAACACACACACACAAACAAACACACACAATGAGACTTCACTCCAGGGAGGAGATGTGCGTGTGTGGGTTGGTGTGTGTGTGGACACGGGCTGACCTGTGGTGGGGTTGGCGTGGAACCACTGCGACCCCCTGACATGATCTCCTCCGTGATGTCACGGCCCCCCTGGTTAGGGTCCCGTATTCTGATCTATGGAGCGAACACACACACACTCATTAATTTAAAAAAAAAGATTGCAAAAGTAGTTACGATGGCTAGACTCATCCTTTCGCTCACCGATAATCACAAAGAAAGAGAATGGGGCCAGGAGAGAGGAGGGCTGTTTCTGATTATTTGCGGTCCTATAAGAATGTTACGTCTATCTCAGCGTGTATCTGTCCTGCCCCTCCGCCAAAGAAGACACGATTCTCACAAACAAGCACGACAAATCACGGCAGAACCCAATCATTAGCTGACAGGCTATCCACATGCTTAATAAACTAATCTTCTGAAACTCAGTGAAAACGTAGAGTAGGCTGGATCCAAGTTGTTTGACGGGCGTACAGCTTGGCTTATTCAACCTTTGATGCAGAAATAAATTCCAGCACAGCGAGAGCGAGAGCCCAAAAATGCCTGCCTCACATAATCACCAATTTGGTAAGCAAACGTGCAAAACACAAGACTCAAACTAGGCAAGAAGAAAAACCTATCAAGAGCTTTTCCTCCTCCAACCAGTTGCAAGCACACATTTCATTTCACAATCTTTCTCTCTCTCGCCCTCTCTCACTCTTCTTACTCACGTAACCACGGCAGGAGCAAGAGCTGTGGCTAACTGGTAAGAACCGGAATCTTTTCCCTGGTACTCCCCTGCTTCTGATGGGGCTTTACATGGCCATGTCCAGAGCCCCTCTGAGCTCCAGAAAACCTAGCGGGCCTGTCTCATCCTGGGGCTGGAGTTGTGCTGCTGGCTGCCAGAGGCCTCTCCAGGTTGGTCTGGGTGGACTCTGATCCCAAAAGGCCGGGCGCTTGCCCAAAGTTGAAGAAAAGTCCAACACACGCAGATTCATACGTACACACACTAGCCCAGGGCCAGAGAGCTTGTGCGACCGGACAACAGAAGGGCAGGGCCCGGGCCTCGTTCAACACCAGGCAGCTAGCGTCTATCTCCCTCTTCCACACACATGCTCATGTGCAGAGCGGGCCTGATAGTGAGGACGGGAGGTGGGGAGGGGTAGCGACAAAGCGACTGGCCTTGTAAAGCTACGGTACTGGAATGTGCAGCCCCGCCCACTGAGGCTAACAGGCAGGCAGAGAGAGCCTGTGTAGCGAGAGGGAGGGGGAGACGGGGGTTGTTCAGTGAAAAAAAGAAAAAAGGCTCCAACTTTATCGAATGAGCTCTGGCGCACAGCAGAAACTCCCCTCGATCATTCCACCCCCCTCCTCCTCTCCGGGCACCGTCATGCTGCACGCTTTTTCCCCCCTCTCTGCTCCCTTTTATAAGCGAGAGGGAGAGAGGGAGAGAGAGAGAGAGAGAGAGAGAGAGAGAGAGAGAGAGAGAGAGAGAGAGAGAGAGAGAGAGAGAGAGAGAGAGAGAGAGAGAGAGAGAGAGAGAGAGAGAGAGAGAGAGAGAGAGAGAGAGAGGGGAATGCCACAGCAGCAGACAAGGGGAGGGTAGTAGAGGAGAGGGAGGGATGGGCTTAGCTCTTCGGGCTGTAATGGGGGGAGGAGACCGGTAGCCACGTGGAGCAGAGTTATGTGCTGACACGTCCTTCACAGCCCCTCCCCTCTCTGCTCTGACATACAGAGTCCGTGAATGGGGGATACAGTCTCCCAGAGAAGGAGGTAAGAATGAGCTCCTGCAAGTCATAACAGTTTGACGACTGCACTTATATACAAAACTGAGACCCGGAAGACGGCTCGATGCGAAGAAAAGGTTGGTAAAACATGGTTTCCCTATAGATAGATATTCCCCCACCACAACCTTGAAGAAACCATTTAAGGACTGAAAGCCCACATGCAGAAAAAGGATGTTTTGTCACTGACTCATCCCATCACAAGTTCCTCGATTGGTTGCTTTACACACTCATTTCCCCCCCTCATAGACAACAGTTAATCACTCCACTGTGTGTTTCCCCTGTGTTCATGGCGAGTGAATGTGTGCAGGCCCACGTGGCCCAGCCACGCAGCGTGGTCTCTGGGGTCAGAGTCCAGCGCTGAGCCAGCTGTGTGTCCCCAAATGTACTGATAAGCTCCCTACCAAACCCTGCTGGGAGAGAGGACCATCAAGGGCCTTTGGTCCCTCAGCTTGAAGCCCAGACACATGGAGGCTCAGGGGGACTCGGGTCCAACGGACGTCTGGTTTGAACCTAATCAAAAAGTCCCTCAAGCCCTGTTCACACCAAAAGCAAAGACAATTTTACATTTGCGTAACTTCCGTAAGTTTGATGCCGCGAACAGCAAGTGTATAGTCACATGAAGAACGCAGGGCTCAACTCACGTCAACGCCAAGTTTCTGCCTGCCTGCCATGGCCCAGATAACCACCATAGCAAGACCATCACACCATCTATTCTTGTGGATCCCCAAAATCATGGGAGAACCCGACGCCGTCGGTCTGGGTTCCTAACGCCATCCTGAGGCATACATAAGTTGTAGCCGATGACGTACGTTAATGTCGCGCAAAGATATATATTCTACCAGTGTGAACAAGGACTCGCATGGTTCGTGCCTCTATTCACATAAACAACCCTTCGCTTTTTGTGTGAAAACACCATTAGAACAAAACTCCTATGGAGCCAATGAATCCAACTAAGCAATACCACGAGATCAGGTTATCATGTTGTTATCTTGTCCAAAACACAGTGAAAAGCTGACTAGATAAACCTTTCACACAATGCCTGACCTATTATCAAATGATCAATTACCAAACCAGGGGTTGACATTAAGGTTTCAAAAGCACTTGCCCATCGGGCAAGTACAGGTCAGGTTCAACTTGCCCGAATGTGATGTTCACTTGCCCAAATTATAATCAGAATCTTGAACAGGCCTCTTTTTGCCAGGCATGCGGCCTGGTTTTGGGGGGGCTCAGAAAAATCTTCCTAGCTCAGACTGAAGCTGAATGTTAGCTTCCACACATAAAAAAAATAAATAACAAACTTCCCTTTGTTTACTTATTTATCGAGCGGTCACATCGTGCCATGAAGTGATTTCAGTCCACCGTTGCAACCTATTAGAGCTATCGCCAAGTAGACCTGCATGATTTCATGCAAATGTACTTAACTAAATGTCAGAGGTAGTAGCAAAGATATGTCTTCTTTAACTTTCACGTTTCTTGTAGCTCTAACTGAATAATCACAATCGCGTTTCTAGTAGTGTTGTCAGTCACGATACTGGATTTTCTAACTTTGACACTATAGCTGGAAAAATATCGATATTCTATACCATTTTCGATATCAGGGGAAACGTTTTTTTCAGGAAAAAACAGACCCAAAGTAAATAGAGTATATCTCCACAACTGCAAGGGCGATAATGTCATCTTTGTGCCAAAAGAAAGATTGTTGTGCAAGTGAAATATTCAATGGGGATGATACTTGGTTAAAGTGAATAAAGCCATGGAACACAGCATAAGTGGAAGATAACATTTCCACCTGAAATAATTATCAGTTGGTCGTTATCATTTGGGAGCGATGTCTTACTATGAGACACAAATAAAGGTAGATATCTTACAATTTTGACACTTGACACCTATTTAAATTTCAGGGCAAATATATTCGAATGCACCAAGCCAAACACTCGCAAATAAACATATGGCCACTAGATTGCGCCGAAGAATATGTTTTCTGATTGAAGGCAATTTACCTATTTCCTAAGAAACCTTCTCTTATTCAATGATTGAAAATACCATGTTTAGTTGCAAAATTTGGCCCAGACACTGGGTTATCTGTTTATGGTGGTTTTATTCGACCAGAATCAACTTTGTGGACAAAAATCACAAAGGTAATACTTCATTTTTGGTTGTTAAAAGAAAAGGGGACGTTTCTTCTTAAGTTGTTATTTGCGAGTTTTAGTCACAGAATGATATGGATGATATGGTTTGGACTGTTGGAATAAGTGGAGGCTCAGCTTTCATGTAATATATAGTTTGTGAGGGTCCAATTTCGTGAAAAAGATCGCTATTGCTGTGCATATGACTTTCCTTGGTAATTTGCCTCAATCCAAAGTACTTCCAAACTGCACTCCTCCATCACTACTCCATTTTCCTTCTACCTAAACCGTTCGCGGAGGCGCTGCACTTGCGATGCTAGCTTTGTTGGCTAACCTTTAGCCAACACCTTCGAATCACGGCCAGAGAACGCACTGCGAGTGACAGAAGGCGGGGCTATATTCGCACTGAAGCGATGCGTGTCTGTTAACTCGCTTTCAGAGAGAAGAGAAGACGGCGCGCTGATCAATTGCAAATACTTATATTTTGTGTTATTTTGCAGCAAAAAAGGTTGTTCTGCAGTTTCTAAAAACATTTGAATGAATAGACTTTATATTAACATCCACCCAAAATCCACTTGCCCGTTCGGGCAACCAGAAATCAATCTCAACTTGCCCAAATATGACTTTTGGTTACCCCGGGCAAGCGGGCAACCGTTAATGTCGAGGCCTGCAAACCATCATGTCATTAAGGCTTGACACAATGCATTTACTATAAAAAACACTAAATCAGGTCAGTAAAACAGGTGCAGAATCAGACCCCAGGCATCCAAGCATAATAGAGAGTGGACAAACACTTTTGGTGTGAAAAGCACAGAAAGAAAAGCATCAAAGGGCATGGGAGAGCTGTTCCGCTCTGTCAGAGAGCAACCTTTTTCACAGAGGAACCAGGCTGGGAGCCGGTTCAGAACGACATTAGTTCTCGCAGCCATCCCCAAGTTGGACAGGGTTCAGGAAACATCCAGAGCCTCAGATTGAAACTCGACATCATTGCAAAACCGCTGTTGGCTTCGCACTGAAACAACAGCAGTACAGTCACTGATACAGCATATCACTAAAAACACTGCAGTTTCCGGTGGAGATTTTTAAGTGTCCGTATTGGGCTATTTCCCGGTGTAAACACCTGGTAACCAGGTTGGACTGGATGCACCAATGGGTTTCACTCACAGAATCATGGATCTGGTTGAGATACAAGTTGAGCCGATTTAAACGTTCCATCATTATGTACATTCAATTAACATACTCACTAAGCTCTGACCTTAAACATTCCCTAGCTGACCTTTGGAACCTACCCTTACTTCTATATAGAAACTAAATAGGCCATATCAGACTTTAGGAGTAGGTCTGTATGGATAAAGTTCATATTTTCATTGTTACATTTGGAAGCTTCGCCAACAGAAGAATCATCATAAAACGTGAGACAACAAATATCCAACATCTATTTTACCATTTGGTTTCCACTTAAAGTGAAGAAGATTCTCAAAGTACGATAAAATAGCTGAGTGTGCTAAAGTGGGGAACAAGTGATCAGAGCCAAATCATCTGCACCAACTGCACACAGTAGAGCTTCAGTCCTCTAGACAAAGTGCTGTTAGGATGAGGGTCATCTCGGATCCAGCAGTCCTGCTATTTAATAGTTAGATTGGTCTAGCTTAGCAGACGTATAACATGTATACATACGTCATTAGTCTAAAGCAAAGGGAAAAGTCGAAAAAGCATTTAAGAAGTGAGACGAGGATGACGGTGACTTTACCTGTTTGCGTTCACGCTTGGTGGCGATGTGCTGGGAAGGTGGAGGTGGAGTCGGCTGCTGCTGCTGCTGCTGCTGCTGCAGCTGCTGTTGCTGCTGCTGCTGCTGCTGCTGCTGCTGCTGCTGCTGCTGCTGATGTGCTTGTTGCTGTTGTTGTTGATGTTGTTGCTGTTGTTGCTGTTGTTGTTGCTGTTGTTGCTGCTGTTGTTGTTGATGTTGTTGCTGTTGTTGCTGCTGTTGATGCTGCTGTTGTTGTTGCTGCTGCTGTTGCTGTTGCTGCTGCTGCTGCTGCTGCGGGGCGGGGCTCATGATGACCGGCGCCGCCTGCACAGGGGACGCAAACTGGGCCGGGTAGTAGGCCCCCGCTGTGGACCAAACAGACGGTGTCAACCAGACCATTGGCCTCACTTTGACAGGAGCATGCTGGCTTGACATTGGACGTAGATTTAGTTAGGCACTAGCACACAGACACGCACCCACACCGTGTTTACACACTATGGACATCCATCAGTGGTGTTTGACACGTGTGCAACAGCGAGAGTCATGGGTGCTCTAGAGTGAACATGTCACTCTAGAGTGAGAGCGCTCTATGTTAGGGTGAACAGCGAGGGCCATGCACTACACAGTGTGGCTTCGTGCGAAGATCGTCCCAAAGAGAGTCATAACGAATGTTCCTCACTTGCAGGAGTTAGGAAACCCTCCCTAATAGGTGTACATTTGTCTGTTGACAACAGGGACATTCTTATGGAGATGTTGATCAGTTCAAGGACTTTTGGTACGGTCAACCAGTTAACCCCCCACCCCCAATACTGCTCTGTGTGAAACACAGAGCCTCATGACCATGACCATCCAACTCCAAAAAAAGCCGTCAGTCCAAGAGCCACTAGACCTCTGAAGATACCAAGATACAAAAAAAGATATACACAAAGTACCCAAGTTCAAAGACCGAATATGTTCCAGCAATCGATATTGTCAACAAGCACCTCCAGCATTAGCCAGCCTCAGTCCACAAAATGCCCCGGCCTGCACAGCCAACCTATCTTACATCCCCCTTGATTTCCCTTTCAAAGTACAAAGAAAGCACTATAAAAAGGTAGTTTCCTTTCCCCCCGCCCAGACCCTTTGATAGCTCTCGTCTGTGCCCCTTCTCCAGCTCTCGCTCCCTCCCCAAGTGCGTTTCAGTCACATTAGCCCGTCGGCATTGTTGACTGGGAGCCACACACACCTAAATATAGTCAAAACCCACAGCCACTGGGAGACAGCAGGGGAATGGACCGAGAGAAACGGGGAGATTGAGAGAAAGGAGGAAAGCAGACTGGAAACAGCAATGAAAATACCTTCCATGGATAACGCTCTGGGTGTATGAATAGATTCGATATTTACAAGAGAAAGGCCATGGTGAGAAAGGAGTCAAGATAGCAGTCACAGGGAGGGGATGTGGCTAAGATTGTGAGGGTCAGAAATTGCAGGCGAACCACGTACCCTGGGAGTCCTCCTGCTCGCGGGAAGTGCGGTTCCCCATGCAGAACGTTGTATGTGGGGAGTGTGTGGAGAAGGCAAACCAGGCCAGACGAACAGAGCGGTATAGGATCCTCTCCAGAGCCCCTCCTTCGCTTCTTTTTTTGTTGCTATTTTTCCGCCCTTTTCCTGTTTTCCCCCACAGGTGCCCCTGAGAAAGACTGGCCCTGTCACTGTTCCCCTTGGCCAGCGTGTCTCCACATAGGTCCTCCTCTTCCAAGCACCTCCCCCCTGCTCTGCCCTTCAGACCGCCCCTGTTCCCTCCCTCCCTCCCCCCTCCCTCCTGTGTAGCAGGGATTCGGTGGGGCCCGGCGAGGCTCTGAGCCGTATGAACGGCTGTGATCCTACCCTGCTGATGGAGTTACAGACAACCTAATTCAAGAGGGGCAGGAGGAAGAGCAGGAGGTGGTGAAGGGGGCGTTAGGTAAATCATCCAACTGCATGAGATGACGGGGCCCCCCTCCTCCCCACCGAGGCCCCTCCAGGCGGCAGAAGACCGGCGACACGCATGTTGGAATCTCAGGGGTCAAAGATGACCCGATGTGCAGTTTTGCACAGGGAGGGCTCAGTGTTTGTGAGTGGGATTGATTCCCTGTGCTCTGAGCAATCTGCTGTTCAAACGGGGAATGTTTCCACGCTAGGCTGAGGTTTACATGCTATGGGCGGCCTGGTGATCTTATACAGAGGATAGAGAACAGCAGAATGGACCCCAGAAGAAGCTGTCAGCATGGTGTGGAGGCCTGCATTAGAACCATGTCTAAACCCAGGGCTTTTCCATTGAACTCACCCATTTTCCTTTTTACCTTCCTACGGTTTGTGAAATGACTGAAACCGCAATATATATTATGATGTTACGACCCACGGCAACTTTGTGCTATCTTTTTAGTACCGTTGTTGGGTATGAGTTTTATAATTGTTGCCAAGTTGTATATGAAATTAGCATCACATCGTGGCGTTATACTAAGTGACAGCGTTTATTATGTCGTTCCACCGCTGGCTTTTGATCGTTAACGACTGGCTTTGGAAAATGCCTACGGAAGCGATAACTGTGGAAGACCTGCAGAGACAGCGTCATTAGGCCTGTCGCGATATGCAATAAATAAATAAATTGCGCGATAAATTAAAATGAGCGATAATTTTTTGCCGGCCGCAATAATTTCCATTCGCACTCTTTTTTTTAAATCATTGCTTTATTGGCATTATCTGAGAAGATATCTATGCAATAAATATTATAGGCCTTTATTACACAGGTCTTCTCAATGCCGTGGAACGCTCCGTTCACTTGTATAGATAGTAGTCCGGTAACTTGTCAACCCCAGCGTCTTCGGTTGCTAAGCAACGTCAACGTCTTTGGCGGACTATTTCTCTGCTGATCAACACTACGAATGCTGCTAACGAATAAATTGTTAAAAGACACACCATGTGAAGTTATTTTTTCGTCTTGGCAAGTAGCCTTGTAATAAGCGGGATGATAGAACGTCGCCGGTCATTATCGAAAATAAGCCCCTTCAGGGCGAAGCAAGACACCTCCGCTGCGCGTCGGTCGCCTGTTCGCCCTGTCGGGCCTTATTTTCCCGATAGTGACCGGCGTTCTATGCATTATATATATATTGATATATATTATATATATTTAGCAGGGTAGGCCTAAGTAACAAATGTCGGGTTGAAATCGGGCTCCGGCTCATAATTACAGGGCACAACGAGTAAACCCCCTCGTCAAGTGTCACTTGTTGCATTGTCTGTGTGGGAGGCGGAGCCCTGGCGCAATTGTGTTTACATCCTTTTTATATAGTGTTTCAATTTTATTTATTGTTTTTGGTGGTGTTTGGTTTTTATTCAAGAGCATTTTTTGTTAATAGATTGTTTTTGGTTGTTTTGTTAATTTATTCTGGATATTTTAAATGTCTTCCAGACGTCCAGTTCCAGTGTTCTTCAAAACTAAAGGTTTATTGATCTTCGAAAGGGTGTACTTATTATCGCTTATCGCAATAATTTCTGGGGCAATTAATCGCCCAGAAAAATGTGTAATCGTGACAGGCCTAAGCGTCATGATACCTGCGTCCGTCTCGTACGGTGTGGAATGAGGGCTTGTGAAGGGACTTCACGAGCAATACTATTGTGAAGTCACTTCACAATAGCTATTGCGAAGTGACTTCACAATAGCTATTGCTATTGTGAAGTGACTTCACTACTATTACTGCCCAATAGCATTAGTATGCTATTGCGTAAGCACGAAGGCACACTTGCTGCGCGCCTGCGTGCAATAGCATACTGCCTGAGAAGGCAGTATCGCTGTCAAATCTTTCCCTGGGAAGAGTAACGGATAGCGCCGAATTGAAAAACAAACTACGTTTCGTTACCATATTTTCAGTAGTTGCACGTAACTTTACTATTTACATGAAAAAGTAGTTACGTTTCTGTTTTAACGTGTTACTTACATTGTTTCCCGTTACACAGAACACTGTCTACCAGACTCACGGTAACGTCAAAATCCATACCGAAGTGCAAATTCACACCGGTGTACTTTCTATACCGTTTATACCGTACACCCCTATGATAAAGCCGACCATCTGATGAGAAAAGTTGATCCGACACCGATACCAGTATCGGAAATTCCCCCAATACTGCCTAAAGATATCGGGTATAAGCGGGCATGCCCACAAGACTCTTATCCTTTATCGTCTATGCGCCGATCCGATACCATCACCTGACGCGAGCTCATTCACTATACAGGCAGAGAACATCAACACATGCTGCGTTCCTCTTAGGTGGTAAGTCGGGAGTGGGAAACGCTGACCTGCGTGCATTCGAACAACCAAGTCGGAAAACGCTAAATTGCAAGAGCACAAATAAAGGATGAAACACCGATATGTTGACTATTGGTCCTGTCTCAGGTTTCGATTCGCCCCTGCCTGCTTCAGAATGGCTGGCTTTGGGCATTCACAAACCGGCACTTAAAACAACCCGAAACGTTAGTTTTCAGAAATGTGCAACTCACCGAATGGTTAGTGGTGTTCGTTGATGTTCCTAATCAAGTATCTTAGCAAAATAGTTTCTGTCATGTTTTATTTGGCGCTTCGTAAATCCCAATTAAACGGAAACCGGACCCGGAACCGGAAATGGGCCGTTTGTGTTTGGTTGTAATCTTTTCGCCTGGTTCTCTGTGCTATCCATGTTAAAAAGAAGGAATAATGCCTCAGATTGCACTTTATTTTGTTTAAATGATTTTTAATAAGTTTTTATTTTATGTGGACGCAAGCATTTTTTTTTAAATATTTACTATGCTTAAAGGAAGCAGGATTATAACCTAATTGTTCACTTTATTTTGTCTTTACACATTTGAAGATATTAAAGTCACATTTGTTGGTTGGTTGTTGTTGATCCGAAAATTATCCGACCCGTGACTCAAAAACTGTGACACGATCCGAACCGTGAGTTTTGTGATCCGTTACACCCCTACTGGTGCCCATTCATTATATTCGGCTTAGGCTTCACTGGCTATACCGTGTACTTTTAACTTGTTTCATGGTTTGTTATATAGAATATATTAGGGCTGTCACTTTTTCCAAAAATGAAATTCGAACGAATTTCGAATGTCCATAATTAATTCGAATACATTCGACCCCCCCCCCCCCCCATAGAACACGACAACAGTCTTGATTTTTTATGTTGCTCTCGTATACTTCACGTATACATACTGAATTCATAACAGCACAGGATAAAAACACATCTTTGATAACACATTTGTAAACACAACAAGAGGAAGCTCCGACACACAAGTGCGGCTGTCTTTTACACATTAACAATAACTGCTCGGAGCGCGATATGCGGAGCGCATGTCGTCCATGGCACACACAGCATATATAAACGAACAATCTGGGAGGCCGACCTCCAACACGGCATGCTGCTCTTTTTATTCCTTACGGAAAGAAAATTACAAGTAGTCTCGCAGCTCTCCGTTACCGTTGCAGCTGCTTGTGTCAGCCGTGCTGTATAAGTCCCCAAACAGGCTGCCCATCGCGCCCAGCGCAGCAGCGGACTTTTCTCCCTGTCGTGTGCGATCAGTGTCGGTCTCCGTTTCAGTGAGCTCTTGTGAGAGGCTTTCAGTCACGAGATGTTTCTGTGCAGGGGAAAGGTGGACTAACCGGGAGAAGCGGGGATCCAGGAGGGCCGCTTTATTGAGGAGAAGCCACTCGCCGCTCTCTTCTTTATAGCGCATTTTTACAGTTCGAATGGAGAATTACACTTCGAATTCGAACTTTTCACCCCACCTTCGAACGAATATTCGAACTTCGAATAAAAAGTGACAGCCCTAGAATATATAGACAACTGTCCAATAAATGACAACCACTATCGGTAAATATCTTTCCCAATAGCATGAATATACCCACTTGAATAACGGTGCACATTTTTGGTTTATTATTAATAACTTGCAGCATACAAAAGCACACATATCCTAGCCCGACACCCCTAGCCCAACACAAGCTCCTACCTCCCATCACCCTTATCCCAACACAAGCTCCTATACCCGCACCCCTAGCCCAACGCAAGCTCCTAGCCCCACACCCCTAGCCCAACACAAGCTCCTAGCCCCACACCCCTAGCCCAACACAAGCTCCTAGCCCCACACCCCTAGCCCAACACAAGCTCATAGCCCCACACCCCTAGCCCAACACAAGCTCATAGCCCCACACCCCTAGCCCAACACAAGCTCCTAGCCCAACACAAGCTCCTAGCCCAACACAAGCTCCTAGCCCCACACCCCTAACTCCACACAAAAAGCAGACTATAAACGCACCACTAAGCAACATTTGCGCCCTCTATTCATCAAGGCTGTACTGGCCACAGAGTTCCCGTTGTCCGGTAATTACCGGTCTTTGACCCGAAAAAAATGAGGAGGACCGAAAATTCTAAATGTCTCCGGTCAGAATGACCGATTGGAAATAAGGCCCCGTCCACACGGAGCCGAAACGGGCGAAAACGATCCGGTTTCGTTTTATGCTTAATGTTCAAGGCGCTGGTTCTCCACAGAAAAAAGTGGAGCGCATCAACCCTGCGCTCATACAGCATGCACGCTGTATACAAACATTCAGTCACGAGGAGATTCAACCATTGAGCAGAACAAAATTGAGCAGGTCCTATGTTCCCGGTTTTCCCCAAAAAGGGTCCTATATTCCCCTGTAGCCATACATACCGGGGAGCATAGGACCCTTTTTGGGAAAAGCGGGGAACATAGGACCCTTTTCCCAGAAAAGGGTCCTATGTTCCCTGCAATCTATCAATCTTTAAAAATATTTAAACTTTGACGCGCCATTCGCGTAATGACAGCCAATCGGCGTTCAACAGAGTGACATGTCTAACGTAACAGCCAATCAGCGTTCAACCGGCCAACTCAGTGCAGTGCAGTCCGGGTTGAACTGCAGAATGGAGGAGAAAGTGATTGTTGCCGTTTGCGACTCCCGGAGCTCTTTATATAATAGTATATAATATAATTGTATAATAATATCACGGCCAAAAGCTCTGTGCGCCTCCGGATGGCCGTAACGCGGGGAGCTCTCGTAGGGATTGGGCTTCTCGGGGTTTGTTTACCGGCGTATGAATATACTGCGTCAGGTTCTCCGACGTCTCTCCCTCTTCCACAAAAGGTAAAGACATGCAATGGTAGTTATCTCGGCCGGAATTTGGCAGTAATGGTGGAAAAAGTAACAGACCGGGGAACATAGAACCCTTTTTAAAAAAAAGGGTCCTATGTTCCCCGGTCACATACATATCGGGGAACATAGGACCCTTTTTTGGGAAAAGCAGGGAACATAGGACCCTTTTTTAAAAAAAGGGTCCTATGTTCCCCAGTCTCATACAAAGAGGGGAACATAGGACTCGGGGAACATAGACACGCTCCCCTATAGACTACCGTAGGTTTATGAACTAAACGGCGGCAAGCTAGCGAAAGCCGGCGGCAAGCTTTGCGGAGCACCGGTATTTAACAACCATGGCGAATCAAAATATGATCACACACTTCTTCTTCTTTATATAGCCTGCCTATCAATTTTTTTAAGTGCAATGAACACAGACAGTATCCAACCGTTTTTTTTCCTATTTGACCGGTAAAATGAAACCTTCCCGGTCACATGACCGGCACCAATTTCTTGTAGCGGAAACACTGACTGGCCACCCCTAACGGTGCATCCCAGCTATGACGAGTTGGAAATGATTTGTCTCATTTATTCAACATTGTCCACATGCTTGAGCTAGCAAGAAAGGAGTTTTTTTTACATTCCCTTTAGCCTAGCACATTTTATATGATTGAGGCAACATAATTGTCTGTTTATTAGACAGAGGTAGGAAGCTAAATAAGCTTTCCGTGATCAGATGACATCAGTGTTTCCCACAGCACTGTATGGTTAAGGCGTCCGCCTTAACAACAATAGGGCCCCGCCTTGACTACCAATGTATTAAAAAAAATAAAAGTTCATTATTATGCATTAACAAAGTACAATACTCTCGTAGGGAAAGACAACATACTTCCATAAGGTACTAAAAATAAACATAAATAATGCATCGGCAATATTGTTCACAACGATAGTAGGTTTTGAATGGAATCGAAACGGCGGCATCAGGTGGTTGTATTATTGCGAAGTGAAACCCTCACCGAAGACCGCAGGGCCATGCTCCTAAACCGCCATGAGGGTCAGTCTAACTCGGACCACAACGATAAGCAGGGAAACCAAACCCATATGTCAGATCATTAGACCATCGTGGTCCAATAGTTCTGCTACAATCGTGCGCGTGCGCGAAAGCTGCAGGCTGCCGGTTACGTTGCTCCAGCCTTTGAGTTCGCTTTTTTTTAATTTTCTTAACTTTTAATACTTTTGTTCGTTCTAGTTTGTTTCACTTCTAACCCGGTGAAGTCCTACCCTCTCTAACGAGGCTGCTTTTGAGGGTTTTAGTGCTTTTTTAGTGATTGTTTTTTATGCCGCAGCAACAAGCTGCCTTTGTTTACTCCGGGGAACAGCTGTTTGCGCTAATGCCGACCGGCATAGTGGACAGACCAGCTGATATCCCACCTGAACTCTGGAGGAAAGCTCACCGGGGATGCAGAGGAGGGAAACAATGTCGTGGGATGAGAGGAGGGTCGAGACGGGAAGGGCTTATGGATAGGAGAAGATTTAAGCCGTGTCTCCCCTCGGTTGTTATGGGAAATGTGCGGTCTCTTAGCAACAAAATGGACGAGCTGACAGCGCTGACGCGGAGTCACCGGGAGTACCGGGAGTGCAGCCTGATGTGTTTTACTGAGACATGGCTGCACAGGGACATTACGGACCATATAGTCTCTGTGGATGGCTTCCACACCATCCGAGCTGACCGGGATTGTATTGAGAGCGGTAAGCGGAAAGGAGGGGGGGTTGCCGTTTTTGTAAACAGCAGTTGGTGCAATCCTGGTCACATCACCATTGAAGAACAGCTCTGTAGCCCGGATGCTGAACTGCTCGCCGTTGGACTTCGTCCATACCATCTGCCTAGAGAGATCCCGCATGTTATCATTGTTGTACTGTACATCCCTCCCTCTGCAAACCCAACATCTGCCAGCAGCATCGTCCACACCACCATCTCCAAACTCCAGACTCAACACCCCAGTGCCCTCATCATCATTTCGGGAGACTTTAACCACGTCACCTTGGATAGAGTTCTGCCAACCTTCAAGCAATATGTGAGCTGTCCTACCAGAGAGGAGAGGACCCTGGACCTGATGTATGCTAACATTAAGGATGCATACATCTCCTCTTCTCTCCCCCCTCTGGGCAGGTCAGATCATAACCTGGTTCACCTCAAACCCTGCTATGTGCCGCTGGTGAAGAGGAAGCCTACGACCACAAGGACTGTGAGGAGGTGGTCGGGGGAGGCTTATGAGGCACTGCAGGGCTGCTTTGAGGTGACTGACTGGCCTGCACTCTGTGAGCCCCACGGGGAGGACATTGATGGGCTTACAGAGTGCATCACGGACTATATCAACTTCTGTGTGGACTGCAATGTCCCTGCTCGGACTGTTACCTGTTATGCCAACAATAAGCCGTGGATCACAAAGGACATTAAGGCCATCCTGAATGAAAAGAAGACGGCGTTCAGAGATGGCAACCGTGATGAGGTGAGGAGAGTACAGGTGGTACTCAAACTTGCAATCAAGGAGGCAAAAGGCAGATACAGGAGAAAGCTGGAGAATAAACTCCAGCAAAACAACATGAGGGATGTGTGGAGTGGTATGAGAAACATCACTGGGTTCCAGAAGACTGGTGGCATGGGGTTGGAGGGCTGTGTGGACCAGGCCAATGAACTGAACCTATTTTTCAATAGGTTTGATACAGCGGCCCCTCCCCCACAAGACTCTTCTGCTTGCTGCCAAACACCTACTGCCACTCCACCTCCCCCTACTCCTTCTCCTTACAGACCTCTTGTCTGCCCCTTGACACCTCAATTCACTCCTACCTACTCCACCCCTCCTCCCTGCTCTGCATCATGTCCTCTACAACCTGAGGACCTCACCCCTCCCCCAACTGTCACCTCTACAGTGTCCTTCACGCCTGACCTGGTGAGAAGACAGCTAACAAGACTCCACTCCGGCAAAGCTGCAGGCCCCGATGGTGTGTTGCCCAGGGTGCTTAAAGCCTGTGCCCATCAGCTGTGTGGAGTACCGAGTCTGGTCTTCAGCCTGAGCCTGCACCTCCAGAGGGTCCCCGTGCTGTGGAAGACGTCCTGCCTCGTTCCTGTACCTAAGAAGCCGCGTCCCAACGGCCCTCAGGACTACAGACCGGTGGCCCTGACGTCCTATGTCATGAAGACCCTGGAGAGGCTCATCCTGGAGCAGCTAAGGCCTATGGTCAGGCCCTTCACTGATCCACTACAGTTCGCCTACCAGCCCCGCCTGGGAGTTGAGGACGGCATCATCTACCTGCTGAACAGAGTCTACTCTCATCTGGACAAGCCGGCAAGCACTGTGAGAGTCATGTTCTTTGATTTCTCCAGTGCCTTCAACACCATCCGTCCGGCTCTACTGGGTGAGAAGATGACTGCGATGGAGGTGGAGGCCCCCATCGTGTCCTGGATTGTTGATTACCTGACGGGCAGACCACAGTACGTACGCCTACAGAACTGTGTGTCTGACAAGGTGGTCAGCAACACTGGGGCCCCACAGGGGACTGTCCTCTCTCCCTTCCTCTTCACCCTTTTCACCTCAGACTGTATCTATTGCACTGAGTCCTGCCACCTTCAGAAGTTTTCTGATGACTCAGCAATAGTTGGCTGCATTGAAAAGGGGGATGACCGTGAATACAGGACTGTTGTGGACAACTTTGTCACTTGGAGTGAGCTGAATCACCTGCAACTCAACGTGACAAAGACGAAGGAGCTCATTGTGGATCTGAGGAGGGAGAAAACAGCAGCTGTGACCCCTGTTTCCATACAGGGGGTCCCAGTGGACACTGTTGAGGAGTACAAGTACCTGGGGGTGTACTTTAATAACAAGTTGGACTGGTCTAGAAATGCAGAGGCTGTCTACAAAAAAGGCCAAAGCCGACTCTTTTGCCTCAGGAGGCTGAGGTCCTTTAACATCTGCCGGACGATGCTGAGGATGTTTTACGAGTCTGTTGTAGCCAGTGCAATCTTCTTCGCTGTCACATGCTGGGGCAGTGGGATGAGGGTTGCAGACACCAACAGACTTGAAAGACTGATTAGGAGGGCCGGTGATGTTGTGGGGGAGGAACTGGACACCCTGACGACCGTGGCAGAGAGGAGGATGCTGTCCAGGTTTCAGTCCATCTTGGACAATGTCTCACACCCTCTCTATGACACACTGGCCCTGCAGAGGAGCACCTTCAGCAGGAGATTCCTCTCACCCAGATGCACCACAGAGCGCCACAGGAAATCTTTCCTGCCTGTGGCCATAAAAATTTACAACGCCTCCCTTAGAATGTCAGACACCGTCCCTCTCTGTAATCTCTGACCTCAAACAAGGACTATAATTCTTGCACCTTTTGCACAATACTGTACAATTCTTTTTGTACAGTGCTGTCTTTTGTGTATGTATGCATGTATGTATGTATGTATGTATGTATGTATATATATGTATATGTATGTATATGTGTATATGTATGTATGTGTATATGTATGTATGTATGTATGTATATATGTGTATATGTGTATGTATGTATGTATATATGTGTATATGTATATATATATATGTATGTGTATATATGGTGTTGTATATATATTTATATTGTCCTTAAAAAAATTGTATTTGTATATTTTTGTTTTTCTTAGGTTTTATCTTTTGTGCATGTATGTGTATTTATGTTGTATGTATGTGTATATATATGTGTGTATGTATGTGTATGTATGTATATATATATATATATGTATGTGTATATATGTATGTGTATATGTATATATGTATATATATATATATATGTGTGTGTATGGATATATATGGATATATATATGTTATATTTTATTCTTAATATTTATTTATTTATTTATTTGTGTATTTGTGTATGTATATCTGGAGTTCGTGACAAAAATAATTTCCCTCTGGGATTATTAAAGTATTTATCTATCTATCTATCTATCTATCAATAATGGCATTTTATTAATATACCTTTGGTGGAAAGAAACCAGCCACACACAAATAGGATCAACCCGTCTCGGGATGAGATGTATTCCAGCAACCGAGAGAGCGGGTCCAGAGGCCGGACGGGGGTCTCTGCGGTACACTGGCTGTCCTAAGGCAATCTGTGAGCGATAAGCCTACACCTAAAGAAAACCAGCGCATTGCACACATGCCTGCTGCTAGGGGTCAGCCAGTTTGTTTTTTGTCCCGGGCACAACTTCTACCGACATGCAGCCGCCACTAGAGGGGGTGGGTGCCCAGGCTGGAGAGCAGACAGGTGTTGCTGCACGGATACCCGCTGTGACGAGTGGACATGATGTCAGTATGAAGACTCTCCTCCCTTTCTGTCAAATGTTTTAGGATTCATCCTTTTTTAATATCCAACGTTCAGCCGATCACCGCTAACCAACAGAGTTGTACTGTGTTTCCAGATCCACGTGTGGGTGCGTGAGGCCATTGTGTTTACATACTGCTGTGTGTAGAAGGGCTGAACGATTAATCAAATTCAAATCGAAATTGCGATGAAATAGAACGCGATATGCAAATCGCAAAGGCTGAGTTAAAAATAAAAAATAAAGGTCACCGTTACTGACTGGTACGGAACCCGTAAAGGGACATAAAAAAAAAAAAAAAAGTAAACGTTTCTCGTGAGCACGAGAACGTTTCTCGTGAGCACGAGAACGTTTCTCGTGAGCACGAGATAGTTATTAAAGATGTTATAATATCAATTCATCTCAACACATCTGCCTGGCCTAAAGGAAATAGAAGTCTATATGTTGATGTTTTTTTTTTTTTTTTAATAATACAGAACATAAGGAACTTAATAAATAAAAAAAAATACCATATTGAATCGCAATATTGGTCAAAATAATAGCTATTCGATTATTTTCCCCAAATTGTTCAGCCCTAGCGTGTAGAGCCCTCTTATGAGTTTCCTTCATATGTAAACACACAGGATGTCCGTGTCTCGACGGCATGTCTCTTACCATAATGACCGTAATCCGCCGTGCTGCTGGGGTAGAAGCCGGGCGTGCCCGCCGGGAGGGAGTACTGCTGGGGCGTTGTCACGTAGGTGGGCCGGTACTGGAGGGAGGGGGACAAACACATGCGTTACAGATGGAAAGTGGTCTGTCGCTGCAGGCTGCAGGGGCCTGTGAGTGATTGAGGAGTTCTTGACATCACAAGACACAATTTGAGCAGATATTGTCCACATCCTGAAAATGTATGTGGCCATTTTGAAAACAATACTGCACCACCATCAACAAGTACTATGTACTTATTAATGTTGATGGGAACATTATACCCGTGACAAATCTCTACACAGATTTGGATCAACAGAAGAACACAAAGAGGAGCTTCACTCCTAGGGCAGATTATGATTTATTCAGCTGCTGATGTGATTGGCTGAATTGCAATAAGGGCATCCACATGCAAAAAGGAAGGGGGTTCTGTAGAGACTCCGGTCTTTAACTCAAATCAGATATGAATGACAGCCTCCTAATGGAGGCCCAATGAGAGACCGTCCTGACCACACCGTGTTCCTCCACCCGCTCCAGCCCCTACACGTTTTACCTGTCCAGGAATGAAGTAGGCGGTGCCCTGCGGGGAGCTGGGGAAGGCTAGCGGTTGCTGGGGGATCATCATCATCTGGGAGCCGGGTCCCGCCTGGTACACGTGGGTGGGGGCCACGGGCCGCGGGGCGCTGCTGGGGGGCAGGCCCCGGGGCCCGGCCCCCGAGGGCAGGCCTGACCTGTTGGTGTAGTATGGCTGGACAGGGGCGACATGATCCACACGGACCAGGAGGGGAGAGAGGAATGACATGGGGGAGGGGTGGGGAAGAGGAGTAGTGAGAAACCACACGGGGAACCACTGGTCACACACGTCCTCCGCCTGGCCCTGTGAAGGTGCAGAGAGGGCCCGACGGAGCACACTGGCCCCTGAGGTTAAAGCGGCCCAGCACTACGGTCTATTCACTGCACCTCATTGACATGCTGCTGCCTCACTGCCAACCAGCAGAGGGCCACACACACACACACACACACACACACACACACACACACACACACACACACACACACACACACACACACACACACACACACACACACACACACACACACACACACACACACACACAAAAGAATGAGCGGTATTACCTG
Organism: Gadus macrocephalus; assembly: GCF_031168955.1. Taxonomy (NCBI): domain Eukaryota; kingdom Metazoa; phylum Chordata; class Actinopteri; order Gadiformes; family Gadidae; genus Gadus; species Gadus macrocephalus. The sequence goes on from NC_082397.1 coordinate 24,442,130, forward strand.
TAGCGACCTGAACCCTCCCTTGAGCAGCACAAACACAGGGCAACACACAGACAGGTCACATGGAAGCAAGAGCAGGAGGGGAAAGGAGAAGATAGAATGCACCACAATCAGTGAGGAAGCATCCCAACACAGTGAGTGAGTGAAGGCCTCGATATACTTCAAACTAAACCAGCGCATACGCACAGAGCTAAGGCACAACTCGGGCGTGGATCAGCGCACTAGAGGGGACCCTGACTCTGGATTAATCAGGGTACCAAAAACCGCTTTTTCAAGGGTCTAAAACTTGATAATATGTCTGATGATCCTCAACATAGTGGTCTATGCCTTGTTATCACCGTTACTGAAATAAGTCCCTAATATGGGGAGAACAGGTGCACTCTGCTTCAGAAACAGGTAGCGTTCTTTTCGTGACGTTGAAGTGCTGAGGGACATGGGCGGCGAGACGCGTGTGGACACGAAGAGCTCTGTCCGAGCTGGGGTTGACTTTGGGTCAGAGAGAAGCTATACGGCCGTTGGGGATTTGTCGAGCTGGTTCAGCCGTTAAGAGGGCTGTTTGCGTGTCACAGAGGGTTATGCTCTAGATCAGGGGTTCCCAACCGTTTTTGTTTTCCAAGGATCAGCAATGGAGGACAGGTAGTCAATTTGAATGCCTTAATTTTAAGACGCATCATTTTTAAACAAATGATGTGGCTGTTTTTCAACAGCCACAGCTGTTGAAACGGGATACCCGCTGTGACTGTCTGGGGACCGGGGGTTTGGAATCACTGGTCAGGCAGACCGCTAGGACGTGTGGACGGTGACGCTGAGCAGCGGTTTATTTTGACGACGGCGTCTGAGTTAGGGTAAAGCTTTTCGGACACTTGTAGCGAAACGCTGCTCTCCTTCCTAGAACTATGTTCTAATTCCAACAGGGGCTTTACTTGCACTTTGAACAAACAACCCCTTAGTCAGTGACAGTGGAGTAACCAATTTCTATTGATTTCAAGTATATCGGGGCCTTGGGTGAATTGACATGCAGCATGCTTAGATTACCTACGGACCCACCCTCCCCCCGCAGTAAACTTTGGTCGCCATGTTTTCAGATGAATAACTTGGCTCAAAATGACAGGGCAAGGGTTTTGGAGGACGGTAGACATTTGGGGGGGGAAATGTGTGTGTTTTGCATTGTGGTTTCGCCGGACAGGACCGCTGTCTGATTCTGGCAGCAAAACATAATAGTATGCCAGTATAAGTGTTCTCTAAACAAGAACGTTAAAAAAAGGAACCAAAAGATGCATTGTGGGGGAGGGGAGAACGGAGTTGAAGACGCCGGGATCGGCTCTCACACCCACTGTTGGGTGTTGACAGAGATCATTTGCCATGATTGCTGTGGGCCGACAACTGCCTCGGCCAATCGCAAGAAACCTGGTTTGCTTGTGCCAGAGAGGAATGAAGAACCGGTAGCAAAATATATTTTGAATACTTTCCAGATCAGGGATCAAACTGCCAATGAGAGATGGAGGAGTACAGGTCAGACCAGAGGTCAGACCACAGGGCACACAGCTGGTCAGACCACAGGTCACACCGGAGGTCAGACCACAGGGCACACAGCAGGTCAGACCACAGGTCACACCAGAGGTCAGACCACAGGTCACCCCACAGGTCAGACCACAGGTGACACCAGAGGTCAGACCACAGGTCAACCCACAGGTTACACCACAGGTCACACCAGAGGTCAGACCACAGGTTACACCACAGGTCACACCAGAGGTCAGACCACAGATCACACCTGAGGTCAGACCACAGGTCACACCAGAGGTCAGACCACAGGTCACCCCACAGGTCAGACCACAGGTCACCCCACAGGTCAGACCACAGGTCACCCCACAGGTCAGACCACAGGTCACACCAGAGGTCAGACCACAGGTTACATCAGAGGTCAGACCACAGGTAAAACCAAGGACAGACCAGAGGACACATCAAGGTCAGACCCCAGGTCAGACTCCATTTCAGACCAGAGCTCAGACACAGGTCAGACCACAGTTCAGACCCCAGGTCAGACCAGAGGTCAGTCCACAGGTCAGGCTACAAAGCACACTGTTGCGTCCTGCACTTCTCCCGCTCTAATCTGAGAATCCTATTGCTGAATGCCCAAGAGAGCTGGCACCAGGACTATCACACACAATGTTGGCCTTGTGTCAACAGCCATACTTGGCAAAATGAGGAAACCCCACTTTCCAGAGCCTGTGTCTACCGTGTCGTGCACAGTCTAGACAAATGATTATCAACAAGTTCAGGGCTACCCGCTGGCTGAGAGCTATGATCCACGCCTCGCCGTTCTATATTTGAACCAAGATTGTCACATTTTCTTTGTGTGTAACCAAATGAAGTGGCTTGGCACCAATAGTATTGGGGCACCCAGTGTCTACACAAAACCACCAACCACTCCATGCTGTGAGGTTCCTTCTAGAATATGGCACTGCTGGTGCCGACTATACAACATGCCATTAAAGTTGAATGAGGGCATTACATATTGTTTGGCAAGCGAAAAGTAATGAAGGGGGAATAAAACAGGTTAAAAGGAAAGTTTAGTTGTAGTTTAAGACACCGTCTATAAAGGGAAAAAATAGAAGCAGAGGCATACTTTCAGGTGTCTGCCCATGAGGTATATAAAAAATTAAATGATACTTAATTTGACCTGGCAATGCCAAGCAAATGATGAAACTGATCAATATTTACCATCACTGGCCTCACAGATCTATTAAAAACATCCTAGATATCGACAGGAATGCAAAACTGAATGACCGTGAGCACACCCCTCCCAAAATGTGTGTGGGGCCCCGCCACAGCCTACCTACGACATGCAGTGAAGAAGGAAAGAAGAATAGGGGCAGGTTGGGTGTGTGTTAGTACCTGTTGGTGTATAGGCCGGGGCCCGGGGGCGAACTAGAGGAAGAGGAGAGGCAGACAGAGGTTAAGGACCATGGCACAACACACACACACACTCCAGACATAAGCCTGACCACTAGGTTAACAGTATGACCACAAGCAGGGCATGCTGACAGACTGGTGCCTTTTGGGGCTGAGTGTGGGATCTTTGCCCGCCAGGGTGTGGGTCTGTGGACAGGGAAAACTGGCCTATGGGGACAGCACTTATTGGGACACTGTGTTTATGGGGACAGCACTTATTGGGACACTGGGCTTATGGGGACAGCATTTATTGGGACACTGGGCTTATGGGGACTTATTTTGTATGCCGGCATGCAAGCATTGGATGGGCTGGCAAATTATTTTTGAGGCTTTTCCCCATTCACAAAAAAATAAAAAATATTTAACTGTCTCACTAGGTTGGCCAATATAGTCAGACATCAAATTTGAAACGCAAGAAGATAGGAATTTGTAGGTACAGTGCTTGAAATTAAATAGGCTGATCAAACAATTCTGCACAGCTCCTGCAAGAAAAAGACAAAATATCACAACATGGTTCCTACAGCTTAATGAAAGTTAAATTTAAGACTTTAAGTCTTTTTTAATGCCACTTGAAAGGAAATTTAAGACCAACGACACAATAAACACTAGTGGAAAAATGTATTTTAACATATTTCCACTATCAGTAGGCTTTTTGGACAGAAACAAAAATGACCTCTTGCGCACCTGACCGACGTGCATCTGAGTAACGGCCGCAAAACAAATGTTTTGTTGGTTCCGCTCTCGTGATGCGCAAAATTACTGCTATTAATTTATATTAGGGCTGTAACGATACACCAACTCACGATTCGGTTTGTATCACGATTTTGACCCACGGTTCGATACATCCCATGATTTTTTAAAATTTAAAAAGCATTTTATTTGAACAACACTTAAATAACAATTAACTTAATGTCACATTTAATAACAAATAATTTGGAACACTGAACAGATTTGAACAGAAAGAATACTATTAAAGTATAGCTAAATTAATAAATAAATAACCAAAGATTGTAGTTGGAGCAAAAACCCTCAACTAGTTTGGAGGTTTAGTCAAATATCCTATTGGCGCTTCTTATTAGGCTATGCAGCTTAAATAATGACCTAATCAGGCCGTACAGAATGCAAAATGTTTAATAGCCTAACTTTCAATAGATGGGAAAAAACATGAACATCTAACATGAACGTCGCAATAACGAGGCATAGTGTTACGAGTAGCGTATGTGTGTGCGCGAGAATGGTAGTGTGCGTATGTGTGTGTGTGAGTGACGTCAGCGAGTGGACGAGCGAGGAGAGCGAGCGGTAGCGTGTGTGTCTAGTGAAGAAGCGAACGAGTCCGGTAGAATAAAGTACCCATCCTGTCAATAATCGGTGGCCGCTTCATTCCGACCTATAAGCAGACCAACTGCCGGTCAAATCACACAAAACAATAGAGACAGGGATCACCCAGGCAATTTTTTTCGCGCTTGGCCCACTCTGGTTAAATGTCGTTCATATCGCATATGAGGACTTCGACGGCTGTGGAGAAATTAAATCCTCCGTAGCCACAGAGAGCGGTCATCACAGAAAGGGCATCTCGTCGCAAACTTACGGCATCGATAAGAGGGGGCGGTGTCAGCAGACTATTATTTAGACAATTTATTAGCAAATTTCAATCGGACAATTTGACCGGAGAGTTAGAAAGGGCGTATCGCACTTCTGCCTTCTCACACGCGAGACAGGTTCGTGGCTTTGAGTGTCGCGAATTCGGTTTCGTTACGCGTATCGTTACAGCCCTAATTTATGTATATATAAAAAATGTTAACTATTCTTTTTTAGATTTGAGACTAATTACAATCATAAAATCCTACTTACCATGTGTAAACATTTTTAAGACTTTTGAAAGATGGATTTAAGACTTTTTAATGCTATTTAAGGCCTTAAGGATTTATGAATTTAAGACTTTTTAAGGATCCGCGGGAACCCTGCACAATATCCCTTCATTCTGCACACCCCCAAATAAGAGGATGAAAAGTCTTCCGAGTGATGAGTGAAAAGCCTCTTGAGTGATTAGAACACGGGGCGTGTGACCAGGGCATACCTGTCGGGGCTGAGGTGTGGGGTTCATTTGTGGAGGCGGTGGGCTGGCAAAGACCATGGAGGGAGGTTGCCCAGGGGGAAAGTTGGCCTGGAGATTCAACAAGAGAAAGAGAGCAAAAAGAGAGGGACAAACACAGAGATATGAAGTGAGGGAATGACCGGTAAGAGCAAAGTTAGTGCGGAAAATGGTATTGTCGGTAGGATTATTGAGCCTTCATTTGAGCGTACTATGATATAAAAGCCTTGTCAGTGATAATTGATTAAAGTAAGCATTTCGTTAACTTAGTGATACGGGTTAGTTAGTGAGTTCTGTTTCTATTTGGCTTCCCCTGTAGATCTTGGACCACACACGGCATCTCATCCCTATTCGCTCAGGAAATCTGTCATGCCCATCAATAAGAGATGAAATACAGCCCTCCCCCATGTAGGAGGAACGTAGAGACATTTTTTTTTGGTAGGTTCTAAATCCTGTTCTTGCACTCTTTCCAACTGTCAAAGCTGAGCTGAAGCGGCTGCGAAGGTGTGTGCAGGTTACCTGTGGGAGGCCGGGGGAGGGGGCGGGGTGCGGGGGTCCTGCTATAGGCTGTGGTGCTTTATTCATTTCATGGAGTTCTGCATGAGGAGGGGGAACACAGACCTGTGTAGGAATCTGAAGAGAAAGAAGAAAGTTGTCTGTTAAATCCAAATTATTTAGTATGTGACCATTTCATTAGTTTCATGCCTGCAACATACCATAAACTAAAGGCATTTTCACACTGCCAAGCCGGTATGGTCGCGGCTTGGCACACCCTGCAATTTCATTGTCTTGCCTGTGTAAAACCGAGGGGGTAAAATCCCCCTTCGTCACGGAGCCGGCTGAATATTTTTTTTTTTTCATGATTCAAGACACTCGCATGCAAAAATGAGTATACATCTGTGTAGGCTACAAATGCGATTAACTATTTACAAGTGCAAAAATGTCAACATATTCTTTATTTTGCTGACCACTTATGTTGTTTTTAGTCCCGACAAATGCCTCCTTAGGAAAGTTCCTATGCTGCTTTCTAGTAGATCGCACCATCTTTCCCTGTCTTCATAAAATGCGACTGCATCACCTTCTCTCCCATGATGGTCAGCAGCTCGTGGATTTCACCGTCTCTCCACTCACAGAGCTATTCATGTTGACATTCTAAGTTGTCTCTGTTGTAGTCGAGACACACACCAACACCTCTACCCAAGTCCCGCCCCTGGAACAGCGAAGCCGTCTAATCACATTCACATTAAAATTATACCGCCAATGTGTGTAGGGTCCGAGAGAATAAATTGGCGTGCAAAATCAGGCCGGTATATTACCTCGGTCAGTGTAAACGCGCGGACCATGCCGGGTAAAAGACGGCATATTTGAAAGGGTAAACACATTTTTTTTAAAAGACAGACAGAATGGACCCAGTTTCCTCTACTAAGTGGTTCACTTATTGTAGACAAAATGTACTCTAGTTTGACTGAAAAATAAGTTATTTTTCTTACAAAACTAGATCATTAACATTTAGAATTATAATACATTTGTATTCTTGCAGTTCAGCGTGAGCATCCATTTTTTCCGACATGGTAGCTCAAACACACAGAGTTGGTCGGAGTTGACCCTTATCCAACCCCAGACTTCCAACCAGTGCTGCCACAGTAACCTTGAAAAATGTATCTGATTACTCTTTTAAAAAGTAATTTAGATTACAAGGTAAGTAAAACCCCCTGCTGCGTTAAAATAAAACTTATGAAAAAAAAAAAAAACTTATGCCAATACCCACTTTATTTGAAATGCAACATCAACAATGTATCTCTTGACAATTTAAGTCTAACTTAAAAATAATTTCCAGAAAAAATACAATAATAAAAAAAAAAAAGGTATCTTCAATGTGTATTGGCCAATCAGATTTGTTTTAACGCGATTGCGATTCAGCCTACTATAGCTTGCACGCACACTCACAGCCAGACACAACAACGAAAAACAAGTTGTAGAGTGCTCTGCAGAATAGAGAGCCTTTGTAAAAGTATCTTTAGAATACTTAAGTGTACCCCCGCACACCCGTCAAAATTCTTCCTGCGCGTCTGCGTGTCACTTGTCGCATATGTGGTACTTGTCACTCACCGGGAGGCAAGAAGAAAGCAAAATAAATATTTTGGTGGCTGTCACTCAACTTGATGCAGATACCTTACCCTTGTTAAAAGTCATTGCATGTCATTTCTGCAGCTCGGGGTAAATCAATCAAAACAATAACAAAAAAACGTATTTGATGACGTTTGAAATCATGTTCACAGACAAGTACATATATTAAAGATTGTATCAGCAATGGTGGGTGACGTCACTTCTGTTTGTATGTGAAGCGAGATCCCAAACAAACAGAGCCAGCTCGCCCCTCCCTTCCGTGTTTCGTTCATCCAGTAAAAACTATCATGAACGCAGCGCAAAACACCCACCCCATGTCGGTGATTGGTTGGAATACTATTTATTTTGGTTTTGAGTGGATGGTAGTACCATTTGTTGTTGTGTACGATCTCGGAGCATAGGTTGCCTCAGAAATGTGTTTTTTTGACGGCCTGCTTATGGGCTAGAAAGCTAGCGGATCGTGAGGAAAGATCAAATGAATGTGAAAATGTTTCTGCCTAGAATCGCTGATGCAACTTCTAGCAATTTCATTCTAATGAAATTGCCAGAAATTGGGCCCTATGATATCTGCGATGCGGAAATTGCGGACGGAATCACGGAATCTGGTATTAAAAATCTAAAAACGTGGAATATTGCAGAATTTGCTAAATTTTCCATATTTTGGATACCCTGGAAATCCAGAGTTCTCGCAAGAGCACAATTTGAATTTGCTCAGTGAGTCACTCTGGGAACGAGCAATATACTCACTTCCCGATTCCCCTGGCCCAGAACATTAACCAATCACATCGGTGTATCTGATATAGGCGGGCCGAAAGCACTGCTGTTTTACTGACCGGATACGGCAAGAGTCTTATCTATGGGTTAGCTCTGCTGGTGTAGATCATGGTCCTATTAAAGAAAGGACAGCGGACTAAATCATGGCCGCCCCTTCATTCCTATGAAACTGCTCAATGGTGCAGGGCAACATCAAGGAGAGATTTTCTTCCGCATAAAGGAGGTCTCAAGCCACGCCCTAGTGCATGACATGCCGAATGCAGAAAAACTCTCGTTTTCTAGCATTGTTAGAATTGTAGCATCATAAGCGAGAGGTCTGAGGGAGCACAGGCGCATTATTTACTGACCATGGAAGAATAAATGACTGCAACCCGATGATTCTCTATATGTGATCTTTAAATTACACTCCTCCAGCCATTTGGGCAACATTTATTATTTAACAATTATTCATATTATTATTTTAGATTAGTTGTCCCTTTTTGACCTAATAAAGAAAAACACCTTGTATATAAATACTCAAGACTACCACGAGAAGTTAACGGAGCCGTGCACTGAGCCCTCTCGGATGCCGGGCCGAAACAAAAATTGTTTCACTACGACTCCTTTCAACTGCCCACCTCTCCTTCTCCTGCAAACAACGGCTAATAAAACGCTTGAGGAGGCGTTTTGAAAAGAGAAAACTTGCATATTAGTACATGGTATAAAGATAATTATGAGCCTTTGATTGTTATCCAGAAATTTTTTCGGAGACACTTTCCTGTTCCCCACTTGTATTGGAGTGGACGGCGATATCTATTTCCGGACCCCCATGAATTGAGAGACCCGTCCACAGCCTGCTAAAACAGCTGCAATACCAGGCTTGACCACTGAGCACTGGTGGATTGTGGAAGTATTGCACTGCTCCTGGGGGCTTGGTCTAGAGATAGTCAACCCTTGTATTCTTCTGATTGGTCTTAGTGTTATCCAATTGCGTCCAGTGATATTTTAAAATGCATGCTTGGTGCCGCCCCTCGCGTAACTTGCCAGACCCATTATCTTTCTAGATGCGGGTCTGGATTTCTTCCAGGCTATATTTTGGCTGAAATTAATAAAGAAATAAAATCAAAAGTTGGCCTGATTATTGTAGTATCCTAAATTATTTAATAATCGTAACATTACAGACGAGTAGGCATAAAAACATAATTCCGTTTTTGATCGATGTTTCGGGAGGGGGGCAGAGGATCGTCACCTCACAGCTTGACAATGCTTCTGAGACGGCCAAGCCCTCTTAAAACTATAAAATTAGACCCTAGCTTGAGCCAATTCTAGCAAATTCTGTCAACATACTATTGATTGGACACGTAAAAAAAACTTGTGATTACCACTTAAATGTCTAAAGCCCATGTGAACAAGGAACAGCTCCATGTTACCAGAGCCTACCTCCTCTAACCACCAGAACTAGTGCAAGCGATCCGCAGATTACAGACGGGAATCTATTAATGACTTTGTGGCGCCGAGTCTGACATCCCCTTAGAAAAAATAGGAAAGCTTGTTTCTAGTGAGGCATTGCGAACAGTGAGCCGTGTTGAACGAAAATTAGAGCAGCCTCCGAAAATCTCTCCTGCCGTGTGTGTTCGACCAACAGATAACTGTTCTTCAGAAGATCAAGATCTAAATATCGTCATTGCTGAGCTGGCGGCATATGTATTATTATTCAAAAATGACAAGCTATTGCAGTCAAAAATCGCGACGCTGGCAGCAGCTGTCTGCCTCCGTCTGGATCACTATTACGGTGAAATATTGCGTCACTGTCAGCAGCTGTCTGCCTCTCCATCTAGATCACTATCATGGTGAAATATTGCGATGCTTTCAGCAGCTGTCTGCCTCTCCATCTAGATCACTATCATGGTGAGATATCGCAATGCTTTCAGCAGCCGTCCCTAAATCTAGCTCACTATCGTTCCATGGTTCCAAATAGTGCAATGTTGTTTGCATCGTTAAAAATGTACTGTTATATCTTTTGGTGCTTTATTTATCCACAAAAGTATCCCTGATGATAAAAAGAGCAAAAACTGAATTTGGGCGCTTCTTCCTCGGCGGCGCCATGTTTGGTGCGTTTTGAACCAAAACAAAGCAGCGTGTGTTACGTCATGACGCATTTGCCGCAACCGGAACCGATAAGCGGAATCGTTAAGCAGGCTTGCTAATGATTCCAAGGAATCGGTTGACTCGGCACCGGTTCTGAACAAGAACCGGTTCACGATTCCCATCCCTACTTAAGACCCTTATTATTCTACCAAAGAAGTTTCGGCCTACTTTTAGCCTTTTAAGTGGTTTAAAATAGCGATTTAGTTTTTACCATAACCAGTGCCCCCATCGTTCCAAGCTCATAGCGTTTTGATAGAATCGGCTAAAAACAGCCAACTGAAGAAAGCGTCTATAAGCGGCTTTTGTGCTCCAAAACGAACGTTTCAACTCGTTATCATCCAAAACATATTCCAAATCCATTTTACACCGGAATTACCCTTTAATTTATTTTCAAAACTTCTGAATTAATGTGGCGCGGTACTGAGCGGTTGAAACAATGTTGGCGTGTCCTGTGGCTGCCTTGCGACCTTGCTGCTCGCGAGGTTTGGTATAGGTTTAGATAAATGAAAATAAAATGAACATGTTTAGATCAAGCATGGAATACAACTTTCAGGCATTTCAATTAAATAAATTAAATATCCAACGTTGGGTGCATGTGCAGAATTAATACCCCAGTTGAAACGCCCGGTATTCCGGTTATGGAATAGCTCCCAAATGATAACAGGTTAGAAGGATGTGTGGAGCTCTGTCTGGGCGACACGTGTGTGGAGCTTTGTCTGGGCGGTGTGCGGGGACGTGTGGAGCTCTATCTGGGCGGTGTGTGTCTGGACAGGTGGATCTCTGTCTGGGCGGTGTGTGTGGATGTGTGGAGCTGGTTGATGGAGGGGCAGCGGTTGACTGCGTCGTCCGAGAGAAAGTTTTTGTTTTTCTTAAACGTACCACACACACACCACTATGGTGTGTGCACACACACACCACTATGGTGTGTGTGGATGGTGAAGCTCCGTCTGACCAGTAATTATTGATTCCCGGACACCTATGTAAATGCGTGGCACATTTCATACACAGCATTGCTAATTATAACGCTCCTACACAACAACGGCAATAAAAAAGTATTACAAAGTTGCCATGGGTCGTAACCATGGTGATAACACCGTTTTTTAAACTGTAATGGTATTAATAAGTACTCATAACGGTACTCGCTATCGGCAAGTACCCAAACGTAAGTATGTGGTCTGAGAAAGAGGGGAATCGGTGCATCCCTACACATTATACTACGTGTTAGACACTTAACCCGAACTGCTCCTGACGAGCTGGCTGTCGCCATGCATGGTTGACTCTGCCGTTGGTGTGTCAATGTGTGCATTAACCGATGTAAGTCGCTTTGGATAAAAGCATCTGCTAAATGCCCTAATTCTAATTATGTTAAAAGGCCCTTAACCATTGATAAATAACAAAAAAATACAATGGAGATACATTTATTAATAAAAGTGATCATTAATGCAGAAGATAATTGACTGTAGGGTGGCCTACACAGAAGATTATTCCTAATCCAATCTGGCCCACTAAAGGATGTTATCCCACACGCTCACCTGTACCTACATGTATTTAGGTCCCACTTGCTGGGATACTCTCTGAGGAACGGTTTTCCTAAAACAGCAAAGACAGAGAGAGACAGTGACAAGAAACAATGAATATCAAGATACAAGCATAGTAGGAAAAACAGCACTTTGAACAAGACAACGGATCTATTGCGCGGTTCAGTATAGTGGCTGGAGAACACTTATTGAAAGGTGAGGTCCAGTGAAATGAAACCTTATGTCGATGGACCACTGCCCTGTACCAGCAGCAGCGCTTACAAACAAATAGAGTAAGTGAATATCAACACAACCCCAAAAGAGCCTGATGTAAATGTAAATGGACTGCATTTATATAGCGCTTTTCTAACCATTGGCCACCCAAAGCGCTTTACAATATTGCCTCACATTCACCATTCACGCACACATTCACAAACCGACGGCGGAGTCAACCATGCAAGGCGACAGCCAGCTCGTCGGGAGCTAACAGTCAGGGTTAGGTGCCTTGCTCAAGGACACCTCGACACTCAGCTAGAGGAGCCGGGGATCTAACCAACATCCTTCAGGTTACCAGCCAACCCGCTCTACCTCCTGAGCTACTGCCGCCCCCGAATCAACTACCAGATAACCACATACCTCCCCACCGCTAGTAGCTACCAGAGACACACTGTGTGTGTGTGTGTGTGTGTGTGTGTGTGTGTGTGTGTGTGTGTGTGTGTGCATGTGTGCACACAGCTGTTTATTCAAATCATTTTGTTAATACAATTATTAACAATTAGAAATAGCCTATTTTAACTATAATTGTCATGAAAGATAAATAAAAATACAATTTAGCTATTAGAGAATATGTCCTCAGTTTACCGTCTTGAGGTAACTAGCCTATGACAGATTAATGAGGTTATTTACGGCGCTGATAACGTCCACGTAGCAAACTCAAGCGGAGCTCAAACCAGAAGCCTAGCTCTGTCGGCAAAATTAACCGTTGTTTGAGACCAAAGACCTAGCAGACACCAGCAGCGGAGAGGCCCTTCCATCGTGGACATCTTGTACCGAGGAGGCGGCCCTGTGGATGCTGAGCCTTGCTCTGAGTGTGGAAAGTATCGACAGGAATTGTCGTTGATTATCAACGAACACAGCACCTCCAATAGGTTGTATGCTCCGAGGGGCTTGCACACCAAAGCCTAAAGCCTGTAAATATGCTACAACACTTGAAAACCAAGCACCCCTCCCTCGCTGCCAAACAGGTCGGCTTTCTCGGCCAAAGAAGGGCTGCCTGCTAGAACATAACAATTGTCCCTGGCAAAGCTCAGAGGGCATCATATAAGGTGGCATTCTTAAATCACACAGGCAAAAAAGCCAACACAATCCAGGAAACTCTTTCAACCCCGCTGCTTTAGCTACAGTGAGCTGAGTCCATGCCGCTGCCCGAAGGCCCCGCTGGCCGGCACATCTACGCCAAAGCCCAGGGCATGAAGGGTTAGATGAATTCAGTTAGATGAATAAACAGATCTATATCAAACCATGCCCAGCAGTTTGTGTTCCTCGGATACAGCTCGGACAGAAAACTTGAGGACATGCTTATTTTCACTGTGCTGGATGGAGCGTGTTGACGAGAACATAAAGAAGAGGCCTGTGTAAGGACCAGTCCATCAAAATAAAATAACACTTACGGCGTGGCGCCTCAGGCTTGTCCCTGTATGCCAGTGAACCCCAATTAGCGGCCCGCGGGCCAGATCCGGCCCGCGAGAGCCAAATGTCCGGCCCGCGCAGACCCACATGTCACATGTTATCTCCAAAAATTTTTTTTTTTTTGCGCGGTCTGCTATATTTTCCCCTCAGCCCACACCATCCACTTGACCGTTGACGTTACTGCGTGCATACGTAATGACGTGCTTCGTGCGTTTTCAACTTCACTAGCGTCACACGCCAGAGAGTAGCCGCCGCATGCTGTCACTTTCCCGCTATCCGTCTGTCATCCCAGGGAATTACAACTTTGTCAAAAATCAACGGATTGAAAATTGATGAAAGAAACATGTCATTTGCCAAGAAAAGGAAGGTCAACCAGGAGAACCGCCAGTTTAAAACTGAATGGACCGATAAGTATTGCTTTTCTTTACCGGACCATGCCAACGCAAAGCCGACATGCTTAATATGCAAGCAGACCGTGGCTGTCATTAAATCTGACAACCTGACACTTTAACTGTTTGCATGCTGCCAGCTTTAATGGAAGTTTCCCAGAAACATCTGAGCAACGCAAACAAAAGATTGCAAGCATGTTGACATCATACAAGCGGTCAGTTCTAACCATATGCAAAACGGCATCAGCACAAGAGAGCGCAACAGCTGCTTCATTGCATGTTTCCTGGACGCTTGATAAAGCTAAGAAGCCCTTTGCTGATGCAGAGTTCATTAAACAATGTGCAATTCACATGGCTGGTGAAATCTTAAATCAAGGGGAAAAAATCTAAACAAAAGTTGTGGAGCTATGAAGGCAGGTGCCGAGGAAATGTCAGCTGAACACAAAGATCTGTTGCTGCACAACGATGTTCGCTGGCTGAGTAAAGGCCGTGTGTTGGAGAGGGTGTGCGACCTGCGTGATGAACTTGTGTCATTTTTATCCAGCCTGCAGAGCCCAAAAGCCCGAGAATTTCTGGCGGGCTGACGCCAAGGTGTTGGCAGATGTTAATTTTTTGTGTGACATCATGTCTCATCTGAATCACCTTAACCTGCAGCTACAAGGCAAGAACCACACTGTTGCTGACATGTACGAAGCGATTGAAGCCCTCCAGTCGAAGCTGGATGCTATTTAAACCTAATTAATCTAGCCCTCCTGCATTATCGCTAAAACAGTAATTATAATTAAAGCTAAATTTGCACATACAAATGGCGAATTAGAAAAATGAAACGACATTTCGGCCCTTGGCATGGCATGTTTGACCAAATTTGGCCCTCTGGAAAAACTAATTGGGGAACCCTGCTGTATGCCATCGGATCAGATATTGGCCATTGAAGGGATTATAGAAAATGTGTTTTTCCTACGCCAATATAAAAGGGCTATTATATATGAATGGCACTCTGCCTCTCCTGCAAAATATTATGTTTGAGACGTGTTTTGCTGCTAAAATTTTTCTGGTGAGCAGAATGTCCTCCCTATCAGCCTGTTAATCAGCACCGTTGAATTTCAAAACCAGTTTGCCGTTTCTTTCCCATCGATCTGACCCTGCTTCTCCACATGCCTGCTGTTCACAAAAACCTTGCTCTGCGCTCAAAAACAGTAGTTAATGTTAAGGATAGATTTGGATTGTGATACTGAAGATAAAATAACAATTTCAAATGGAGCATGCTTCTGTGATTTTGCTTTACCAATCAGAAACACTTATAAAAGTGAGCTGTTGTTTGATCAGAGACATTGGCATTACATTTTTTAATCCATGTAACGTTAACTATATGGCTCGAGGTTGAGGCAAGTCCCCCAACCCCCTGGTGATCTGATCATATATACATCTAGGTTCTACCTACCCATGTGAAAAGACTTTCTCTATACTGACAACAATACAACAAAAATAAGTACAGACCCCGACTGAGCATGGAGGGTGACCTCCAAAATGAAACCCAGACTGAACCTGTGCTCCCAGCAAAGTGCCCGCGAATCTCATTAGACACATGAGCGTGCTCTAATCAGACCCTCCAGGATATCGCAATGTTGCGATTTTCAACTTCAACGCAACATCAACCAATCACCCCGAATTCAGTGCGGTGTCGCAATTTTAACCAACCACTGCACCTTTCCCGAAAATTTGACCAATCAGTGGCGTCGTCTTGAACTGACGTAGACAAACTACCTTCCGCCTTACTTCCGTGTTTACTACGTTCAAGCGATTCAAGCATTCATGCTACATGCGTGCGTCCAACGTTTCACACTTGCCGACCAAAATAACTGCGAAAGATCGCGAAAAGCAGCATCGTGGTATTCTATGGAGGACCACAAGTGTCACGGAAATAATAATAAAGAAATACAAAGTAATTTGTTATTTGATATTTTAATGGGCAATAAAAAGAGGAATTATAAAAATTATTTACAAATGAAATATTAATCCATCAATAAGTAGCTCAAATTAAAATGGGATTTACAAAAACAATTTAAAACCGTCAATAAGTATATTATTTAAAAATTCATTAATGAATTCATAAATAAATGATGCAATTTAAAAATGTATTCGAAAATGCAGTTTAAAAAGAGAAATAAATAACTGGATTCACAAATTGGATTAAGAATACAGATTTTAATCAGACACTTAAAAGGGCGATTTCCTTGACATTTGCATTTCCCCGCTGCTTTTCCTTTTCCTATTAGCTATTCGATTTGCTTAGTCTTTTAGCTTCTCCTTTTAGCCTCTCCATTTAGCCTTTCCGTGACACTTTGGGTCTTGCAAAAAAAACAATGCAAATTAGCCATCGGATGTAACAAGCTCTCTGATTGGCTAGAGAGCCGCACCCGCCAAAACACTGTTTAGGCGCCAATAAGACCCTTTTAAGAAGATAAGTTATATGCCAGCCGCATTTAAACAGTGTTTAGGCGGGTGCGGCTCTCTAGCCAATCAGAGAGCTTGTTACATCCCATGGCTAATTTGCATTGTTTTACCAGTGCAAGGCCCAAAGTGTCATGGAAAGGCTAAATGGAGAGGCTAAAAGGAGAAGCTAAATGACTTAAGCAAATCGAATAGCTAATAGGAAAAGGAAAAGCAGCGGGGAAATGGAAATGCAAATGTCAAGGAAATCGCCCTTTTACATTTCTGATTAAAATCTGTATTCTTAATCCAATTTGTGAATCCAGTTATTTATTTCTCTTTTTAAACTGCATTTTCAAATATATTTTTAAATTGCATCATTTATTTATGAATTCATTAATGAATTTTTTAATAATGTACTTATTGACAGTTTTAAGTTGTTTTTGTAAATCCCATTTTAATTTGAGCTACTTATTGATGGATTAATATTTCATTTGTAAATCATTTTTATTATTCCTCTTTTTATTGCCCATTAAAATATCAAATAATGAAGTATTTTGTATTTCTTTATAACTATTTCCGTGACACTTGTGGTCCTCCATAGTATTCTACATGAAAGCAGGGGAAAATTATTTTGCACTGCATTAAACATTGTGGTGGAACATAAGCATAAATCTTCCATTGAGCATTTTGCCACCGCGAAACATAACTACAGAACTGCAGGCAGGACGTCAGATGACGAGGCAGATCACTATGACACAGGCTGTTGCATCCAAGTCAATTGCCTGCGCGGAAAGAATCAAGAATCAATTATTCATAGGACCATTTCTCAGTATTTTTGTTCTTTTAATTAATGTTTTTCTCAGTAATAACAAATTACTCAGGGAAAGTTGCAGTTATAACTTAATATATAACATCAGGAAAATCGCAATTTTTATCACAACTTCCACTTCCTCTCAACTTTTTGGAAAAGCATACGCAACATCAGGCATTTTAGGCCGCAAACATCACAAAAGAGGCCTGCGAAATCCTGGAGGGACTGTCTAATTATGAGTTTAAATATTGTAACCTCTTTCGCAGTTGATTCACCTGAAAGATCGGAATGTAAAGCGTGAAAGCGCTGTTCAACTGTTGATTGCTTCTTTTTCTGTATTGTGCTGCAGATGTCTGGCTGTTCCCATTAAAAAATTAAATTGCTATAATAATTACTAATGGTTATTATTGTGTTATTTAGTGAATGCTTCAATCCCCTCCGGGGATAGTTGGGTATGGAGTCTTTGGCATCGTTATTTGGGGGTCGGGGGTTGACCTGTGATAAAGGCAGCCTTGTCTGGATCTGATCTCGACTGTTTAGCCACCGGGGAGCTCGTGGCAGTCCGGCAGCTCAGCTCCCGGAGTGCAATCCCTTTCTCCTCCATGTCACTGTTCATGGACTTCAGAGAGTCAAGGCCAAAGTTACTTTACCCCAATTCTTCTCAACCATGGCCGAGATATCCCCCACTACGAGTCTTTACTTGTTGTGGAAGTGCCAGAGACGTCAGACGCTGTCTTTATGATTCATAATATCATCCGAGGCGCAAATAGCTTTTGGCCGTGATATTAGATATAATATTATATAAATACCAATATATAATATTATTATTATATTATATTATATAGATATAGAGCTCCCGGAGTCCGCAAACGGCAACAATCCCTTCTCCTCCACGCTGTGGTTCAGTCTGGCAGCTCATTGGTCAATGTGCAGCAGCTCATTTGCATTAAAGCTACAGACACCAGAAACAGCGCATTCTGAAGGGACTGAAAAAGAGGGGAATAGCGGTAGGCGTCAGGCGAGATTTCTTTTCCTAAAAGATATTTCCAGCAAACAGCTTAAAAAACATGTTTTCTGGAACTCAAATACTATGTTGTTTACTTGTTGGGAAAACACCATAATATGTCTCCTATAAAAGGGGTGACATCGTGCTTTTTCTACTTTTCCCTTTGCTTTGGACTGTAATATGTCGTACGTATACGTATACATGTTTTACGTCTGCTAAGCTAGAGAAATCTAAGTACGAGCCAGTGGGAATATTTGCGCCCACTGAGAACGCCCCTCAATAAGTGCGTGAAACAGTGCAAAAGTTAAGAATGTTTATAACTTCTCGGGGGTGTGAATTTGCAGACACATGCACAAAGCGTTCGACCAATCGCAACAAAGTGGGCGTGCAGACCAATCACAGCAGACGGGGGCTAGTCGGGAGGTGGGCCTAAGTGCGACATGATACAAATCAGACAGTTTTTGAAAGACGCTGAAAGTGGATTTGCAGAAATTAACAGTGAAAATAATAAGGGGTATTTTTAACACAGGCATGTAAACCTAAAAAAGCATGATATAGGATCTTTGAATCAGAGGGATGACTGGCTTGCTTTTTTTAATAAACTCTGACTGGAAAGGGGTGGTAATGCAACAGAAGGCACGGTAGCACCTTGACAATATGCCACACCCTATGAACACTAGGGCTGCAAAAACGAATCGATACAAATCGATTACTAAAAGCGTTGGCAACGAATTTGGTCATCGATTCGTTGAGTCGTACGATTAATACGTCACTCGTAGGCGCGGCACTGTTTACAGCCAGCCGCCGACAGGTTGGTTCATGGCTCATGCACGCCCACAGCGAGCTTTAGTGTGAGCGACCACAGCTTGTATTTTGGTCCTATCTTAACACTGGACAATAGGCCTATATAAAAGTGTTGTACCATCACTGTCTTTGGGTTAAAAAACTCCTTCAACTCAGTATCTGTCTAGTCCAACCAAAAACTGTCAGCTGCTGCCGCTGCAGACGGTGTGCAGACGGGCTCGGAGTTGGCACCGCGTGCATCAACAGTCATTCAAAGCAGCGGTAGTAATCACACAACCAGAAGGTGTAGAAAGTCCCGTCAGTTAAAAATAGTAATCCAGTTTTTAAATCCATGGTAAAATCGGCAGGATATCAATTTAGTTAGTTTAAAAAAAAGTCGCAAACAGTGTCAAATGTGATGTGTTCAGGTCGGCTCAGTGATATGATTGATGTGTTCGGTTAACTGGTTAACCATGGACATCCCTTAAATACTGTATATATATAAATGTATCATACATTGTATGTTTTTTTTGTGTTATCCCAGTAATGTTTTTTTATTCTTTTATAATTTAATATTACTTTTAATAGTTCCGGGACGTTGGAGCAATAACCTGGTGTTTTTACACTTCAGTCTGCACTGTGAATTTGAA
The DNA here is from genome assembly GCF_031168955.1 of Gadus macrocephalus. Taxonomy (NCBI): domain Eukaryota; kingdom Metazoa; phylum Chordata; class Actinopteri; order Gadiformes; family Gadidae; genus Gadus; species Gadus macrocephalus. The sequence continues at coordinate 24,461,477 of NC_082397.1, forward strand.
GTAATGTTCAGTTTTTGAATAAAGATGCAGCAATTACAAATGTTTTTTTTTATCCGATGCATCGATTAATCGAAAAATAATCATCGATTATTAAAATAATCGTTAGTTGCAGCCCTAATGAACACACAGCAACGTTGGGGCTTCTGCAAAACTGGATCAAACGCTGGGAAAGGAAGTATAGTGGTGGTTAATAAGGGGCACTGAATCCTACCAACAACGTTTCCCTGTGCAATTTAAAAATTATAGAAATACGCAAACTGTAAGCCGTAGTCAACCACTTGCATGTTACACAAGAAGACAACATTCTCTCAGGATAGTGTTGGAGGGGCCGTTATGCAAGAACCAAGACTTGGTGACCACCAACGCCCCCCCGCCTCGTCCATGACATCCGAGCCGGGCAAGCGAATAGTTCCACGATTGCCAGTTTAACATACTGCTGGAAATGTTGTTGTGTAAGCCCCTGGTCCACTCTACATCCTGAGCTTTGCATTAGCCTAAATCTGCCATGTTGGCCCCCTGCTCGCCCCAGCAGTGTAACCGTACCTTCATAAAATGAAGGCTTTGGTAATACCATCGTAATAAAAAAACGGCAGGGACGATTAGTTAAAAATGAAGGTTAGGCGCAGGTTGGGAGGCAAGGATCACTGACGGAATAGTGCCTTTTCTGGTTGGCCTATGTATAACTTGGCGTCCTAGACTGGTCTCCCCATATCCAGCATAATGTGAAGAGCAATATAAGGCAAAAATAACAGCAAGTGGCTTCAGCATCTAGCCTCTCACATGATGAAGACCCTCCATGTGTGGCCGAGTACCACATCCTTCACCAGGTGACTTCTGTTACCATCACTGAACACGTCAGATCTAGGGGGAGCGGACCCCCATAAAAAAATGTATTGGTAGCTGCCAGAGGTGTGGCGTCCCCTGTCTGTATAAGCTATAGAAAGGAATCATGCCATCAATGATGGCATTACCGACCATCACTCCTGAGGACCCTCGACATGACTGACTAGACGCAGACCTGGACACATTTCAGTCAAAACTACTGTGTGCAATGCAACTTTGCCATATTGCCCACTATATGACTATTGAATAACAGACAAAATATGCCCATTCAAGTAACTCAACGTGCACGTTTTTGGAGTAAGGAGGAAGATGGAGTGGCAGAGGAAGCCGGATGGAAACAGTGGGAACATACCGACTGTATAGATCGGTCTCATCGCACGGCGCTCAAACATAGAACTTACTTGTAACAAGACAACAGCTACATCAACGATAAACCGCGTCAAGTATTGCCTTATAGGTGGGTCTGCAGCCTTATAGGTTCTCGAACCCACAGCTCATTACCAGATCCTCTCGCGTTCCCTTCTTCCACTACAGGCATTCAGAACCCCACACATGGACAGTGCAGCATCTCCATGGGTCCATAGGTAAGCACTAAGCGTTGTGCTCAGCTAACCCAAAATAATCCAATGCAACAGCCTATGGCTGCCATCTTATTCTGTCCCTTCACTCATTCTGATAATGACAACAAAATGTCATGGTTTGGATAAATATAGAGGCATCACATTAACTCAACCTTTGAACCATTTGTAGAAAGCTGCACCCATTTTGAAATCGGACCACGCAACACGTTGCTCCTCTTCCCATCATCTGACAGCATCATGCCCACTGCAGCCTGCACATTAAACATGCAGTCCACACTGCTGTCGGGCTGACCACTTGCCATTATTCACCAAGATGCCGCAGAAACAACCCCTGCCGATGTCTGAACGCCATCACGTTGATGATGAACCAGCCACATTCTGACTTAGTATCTATACGTCACCGCGGTGACCTACGGGGCGTGTCGGCCTGTCCAAATCCTACGAAAGTGATTCAACCCACATTAGACATACTGTGCTGCGCCATGATGCTGACCCTCCTAGGCCCAATCTTGACCACCACGTGGTCTCACCTGCTTTGGTGCGGGCAATGTGGGCGCACAGGGGTCACGGTTCAATACCAACCACTTAACTGTGAAATACCCAAACCCTCGTCTGATAACTTCCAAAAAAATAAAAACGCCCAGTCCACATTCACGGCGTTTCCTGCGCAAACGTACATGTAGATGAGGGGATTCAGACTACTATGGATGAATGGCTGTCACACCGACACGAGCGAGTATCACGTTATACTAACTAGCTGGTTAAGATCGACCACGAAACAGCACGATGAATCACAAACAGACGGATCTCCGTGTGCCGTATTAACTATTGATGACAGGTAGCTCCAGTGAGTCCACCGGGTGTCCTCCTCCCGTTAGCATGGTAGCCAGAGCGGGGTCCACGTGCCGGCTCACCTGCACTGGGATACAGTGATGCAGTGGACGGCTCGGTCCTCGATCCACTTTACAGTTTGGCATCCAACCCTAACTGCCATCAGACTAAAAAAGAAAGTGTCTCCTAGACCCCCACAGACGCGGACACACACACTGGCCTGAGTGAAGGTGTCAGCCAACAAAGCGACCGCCTTGTCACTGATCGACCTTAGCGCAGATTGCCATTTGTGGTCCACATAGTGTTCATTTCACCTCTCAGATCACTATGGTGAGAGGGGAGCCCTTCTTTGTGTGACTGTTGACCGCTAATCATTCAACTTCGATCGGCTGTCTCTACTTTGTGCGGCTCATTATCTCCTCCATGTGGAGGTTTCCTTTTAGATTATCCCCACATCTCTGTGTGCAACCGGGACCAAAGCTAAAGCTGGACCCAATTCTGGAAACAGTGAGTCAGGATGACCCCCTCTCTCCCGGGGACCCGTCCTCACCGCCCCCCTGGTCAGGGAGCTATGGTCCGTGTTACGGGAGCTAACCGGGCAATGATGTGGAGGTAGCGGCTAGGCTAGCCGATGGGAAATGAATCAAACGCACCAAACGATGATGTGGTTCCGCTGGATTAAAACCCGTCTGTGAAGTGGGTTGTGGTTAAACCGGGACAGGCGTTTAGACACCAAAGGGAAGGTGGAGCGGGAATGAAGGTGGAGCAACGACGTCTACTTCACACGTTAGCGTGCTAGCGACTAGCCGGACAGCTAGCGTCTACTTCACCCAGCACAGTTAGCATACTAGCGGCTAGTCGGACAGCTAACGTGAAGAAAGAACACCCACGTCGTCTTACGGGCTAGCTACTGAGCTAGCCCAGAACACAGCAGGAACAGCAATCAGCAGATACAACCACACAACAAAGTCCACACGGCTACATGGTTCACACAACCAAACTCGAACGTTAGAGTGGAAGTTCATCTTGAGTATCGTAATATGTTCAATGTCACCCACCCACCCCGAAAGAGAGCAATTTATATTTGAAAACATGAAATCCTTGCGCTACCTTTCTCTCCTTGGGTCCGCAGAGCGGGACGGACGGAAGATGTCCCGGAAGCCGGGAGCGGAGGGGTGATTCCGGTCCGGGTCCCGTCATGTGATAACGGTCCCACTGTTCATTAATCACTCATTTTGTTAGAATGTATGTGTTTTTAATTTTAAGTTTTTATTTGATGGTGTAGCGTTTTCTTTTAATTTATTTCGATAACACATTTAAACCCATCTCAAATTCTCCCCCCCCCACACACACACACACACCAGTTCCACTGGTTAATATACAATGTACAGCAGATGATCTCCCCTACTCCATACAGACCATCGGATACCACTGGGACTTTGTCAGCTAACCTACTCAAATAGAATACCATTAATTATAACTGATTGACATGGAACCTAAACCATTTGCCATTGGTCTCATCAGGAAAACGTTTACTTATTACAATTAGGACATTTAGCAGACGCTTTTATCCAAAGCGACTTACATCGGTTAATACACTCATTGACGGCAGTCAACCATGCAAGGTTGACTCTGCTTGTCAGGAGCAGTAAGGGTTAAGTGCCTTGCTCAGGGACACATCAACATTCAGCTAGGAGGAGCTGGGGATCAATCTAGCAACCTTTCAGTTGCCGACCCCAGCTTATCATTGGGATTAAACAAAAGTCCTTCCTAAAGTTAGTTTATGCAAGAAAAATATTGGTCAGGTTTGCTAATGCAAAAATTTAAAAAATAAACAAAAAAAAAGGCCTGTCCATTCTCACAATAATACCAAGTGGATCTGTATAGTATTTTGTATGATAACATGTAGTTGTGTACAAAAGGGAAAAAAACAGAATGAACATGGCACTTTTTTCCCAAGCTTTAATTACAAAAAAACAAACAGGTGGTGCAGGTACAGAAGCAACAATGACCACAAGTGATAAAGTGGGTTGACCAGTCGTAGCACAAAGCTTTGTCAGAGCCAAGGTGACTGAACATCGCCTGCATTTGAGCTTGACCGTACACCAATACCAGAAGCACTGCGTCAGTACATGAGGGACACCTGGTGCTGCAGGGTCCATCAGGTACCGGTCACCCCTCTGAGTGCCACAGCGGTCCTGCCATCTAGACCATGAAACCATTGGAAAACTTCGGGGCAACGGAGGAAAAACAACAGGCAGCCAGAATGGGTAGGCCAAGCATGGCTTTTCTTTAAGCCATGGAATAAGCAACATAAAATATGAGGACTTATAAAAAAAAGCCAAGGGGACTACCCTTCTAGGTGCCGGGGGTGGCCTGTAATGGGGATGGGAGTGTGGGGGGGGGTCTAGGTTTCGTAGTTGGGATTCTTGCGAAGGATGACGAAGCCCTCGAGGATGGGCGTGACGGGGAGGTACTCCTCCGTAGCCAGCTCTGCTCGCTCTCCGTGGGCCAGCAGCACCGGCGTTGTGTGGGTCTGGAAGCCTGTGATGGCCTTGGGCTTCCCCGCCTGGCCCACCACGTCCACCGCCTGCACATGCACCCAGCAGAACCCCGTAAATACAAGTACAATAATACAGAAATTACCTACAACCCAACCATTGAGCCCTGTCAAACCCATCCGGTATCCGTACCTGTCCCACCCTGACCGACACGGGGAGGGGCCGCAGCTCCTCGTCGAACGTCACCAGCATCCGAGGCTGCATGGCCGCAACCAGGCCATAGAGGACGTAGTGGGACTTCCCCAGTATGACTGCAAGACACAACACCGGGGGGAAGCATGAACAAACAGTGCATGACAGGGATCTTATTCAATCACCCTTAAAACCTTTAGATTTAAACCTGTAATGAGAGAGAGGGAGGGGAAGAGGAAATGGACCTACTGTTCTTGACGTCCAGAAAGGAGACCAGGACTGTGAGCAGGCCCGCCACAGCCACCTGGCTCATGAGCTGCCGGTCGCTGTGGTAGGGACACAGCGTCAGCGTGCCTTTACCCAGGTGAGTCAGGCCCTTGAACATAAAAAAAGGTGCAAAAAGGTCAACACAGTCAAAGGCAGCAGTGAAGAGATGAACAGGATGGTGCAAAAAGGTCAACACAACAGGACTATCGTGCTTGTGTGCACCCACCTGCGCCAGGCGGACCATGAACAGATTGTTGGGGTCCTTGGCGTGGTACTGGGCTAGTTGTCGAAGCATGGCTGCCAGACGAGCATTATTTGTGCCTGGGGAGAGGAAGAAAGTGTTGTTATGGTGACAAGCATCACTGTCGACACCTGCTGACCATTGTGATCCTACAATAAATTACGAATTTCAGCCATTCCAGACCTTTTCTACAGAACTTAAAAAAGGAAAACTTTTAACAGATGTGAATTGTTGTCATAATCGACATCTTTGAAAATGGTTTATAGCCCTTCCATTTTCTTAACTTATTTCCATGTCACTTCAAGGGTTTTAATTGTTTTCAAAGGGCAACCAAATAGGACATCTCGTTGCTACGGTAAAGCTGTAAATCTACCCAAGATTTACAGCTTTCAATTCATAAAATCAACGTGCCTGTGAAAGTGTGTATGGGTGTATTTATTATGAGCCACGTACCGCTGCCCACCATGCCCATGGCAAAGATGGAGTTGTGGGAGACCTCTGGGTCAGCGTCGTGGGAGAACTTGCTGAGCGTGTCCAGGATGTTGAGGCGTGGGTTGGACACAGAGATCAGGGCCAGTGCCAGAGGCACCGCCCGCCTCAGGGTGGGCTCTCCGTATCGCAGCTTCAAAGGGGAGATGGAGGTTACAACTAGCCCAGGCTCATTGCTGAATTTATGGATATATGTCGAACGCAAGCAGATTTCTCATTCCTACTGATTGTTTTACTTCCAAAAGATGCATTGTTTATGAGGCCAAATGACAGTCAAGCAATTCATATCTTTGAGCTTGCATTCCATGGGACTGTAATGTCCAAGAGATAGTCACACAATGAAGAAATAAAAATTGTCACATTTTGCCATGACCACAGAGACTAGGAGAGATGTGGTTGAACAGCCTGATACTTAACACACACACTAGAGCAGTCATGCGTTGGTACTTACCAGGTGGCCAAAGGTCCGCAGGGCCATTTCCGAGCCGATCTCCTCTCCCATGGCAATGAGCGCGATTCCCAGAACAGCCACACCCTAGGACAAAAAAAACAGTTCACACCCTGGGACAACCCACAGGTCACGCCCTAGGACAAGACACAGGTCACGCCCTAGGACAACCCACAGGTCACACCCTAGGACAAGACACAGGTCACACCCTAGGACAACCCACAGGTCACACCCTAGGACAAGACACAGGTCACACCCTAGGACAAGACAGGTCACACCCTAGGACAAGACACAGGTCACACCCTAGGACAAGACACAGGTCCCACCCTAGGAAAAGGCACAGTTCACACGCTGAAAATGTGTGTCCTTGGTTTATTACACCAAAGACCACTGCATTACCGTTAGGGTTTGTTTCTAAACTCTGTTCTTTTAAGGCTACCGACAGAATAAGAACGTTCCCCCACAACAACAACAGCGTGGGTGATGGCCGCCGGCAGGGTGCTCACCTGGTGGGAGCCCATGTCGCCGGGCGCCTCCTTCTTATCTTTGTCCTTCTTATCCTTCTTGTCCTTATCCTCCTCCTTCTCCTTGGCCTCGTAGTGCTCGCTGCAGATGTGGAGGAGCTGCTGGACCTTCAGCACGTTGCCAGAGCCTGAGGAGGAGAGAGGGCGTTACCAGGGCGACCAGAGGCCTCGTTGAGCACAACAAACAAAAAGGGATGTTGGATAAAGTCACCTCAAACAATTTTTCAAGCACAGAAAAAAAACTTTCAAGCATCAATATGTGAATCCCCGATCAAGATGAAAGGTGTGAAATAACACAAAAGTATTGTCATTATTAAATGTTAGTAGGCATTCGATTTAACCGAGGGGCAAACCGCTGCCGACTTGGGACATCAACGAGCGAAATCATTGTGTATCTTTGGCCAAGCCCTGAGGTGGATCAGGGTATGACTAGAGCAATAGGGAGCGAAGGAGACAGCTAGGGGGGCCGCAACAAAAACACAGGTGACCAGTGCAACCCATCAGCATCCCTACAAACTAGCGACCAACGGCTATAGAACGGCAGCGATAAAATGCCCCTCAAGTGACCCTGACTGACCTGCGTAGGCACAGATGTCCACCAGCGTGTTGGCAAAGCTCCTGAAGGGTTCAGGGACAACCTGCAGAGCAGCGAGGGTGGTCTCGATGGCCTCTCCTTTACCTGCGACGCAATGGGGGAAATTACATTTACTAACATTTCTTGGGATTATGCCATTCATTCAGAAGAAAATGTGTTTGAGACCAACTACCTTGTTCCCATTCATCAGTCTTTGTATTGCCTTGGTTTGTGAATGTCCCTATATGCTATAATAGGATATGTTCTGCCTGCGTCTGTTTGCTGTGTACCGAGATGGTTGAGTCCCAGCCCCAGTGGCAGCCAGCGAGCGTAGGTATCCTTGAGCTCCAGCTCACTCTTCTCCATGATGGTCTGGACGATGGTGGAGGTCACGTCGCCGTTACAGGAGCCCACCGCGATCATGCCACACGCTAGGGCCGTCACACCCGCCACCTGTTTACGTTAACCACATAACCCGTTACAACCACTGGCAACAACTACAGACCAAGAGTCACAGGGGACAGATGGAACCAGGGACAAAGAGAGCGTGTGATGGCAGTCCTCCAGCATGTGGCTTCAGTCACTCACCTCCATGCTGGACTTGGAGTCCCCCATGACAGGAAGGAGCAGAGACAGAACGTCCTCTCTGTTGGATCCGGCGTAGGCCAAGCCAAGTCTGCACAGCAGGAAGAAGACACAGGACGATGTGACCCACACAAGACCAACACCATCCATAGCATCCCAACCCTCCAGACCAACTAAAAACTATAAATACTTTTGGGTGCCCCAAATCCCCCCTAATTTTTCAAAAAAGTGCAACTCTACCATGTAATTGATGTCCAATGCCAGGGATTATATTAACCAAAATACAACAATAAAGAAACATTTGTACTTATTGCTGTTCCACATGTTTAACCAGACAGGCTGTTGGGGTCCCCCGAGGGATGTGTGTTCTAAATGACAGGGGCCCCCTACTGCACCCCCTCAATTTTTACGTTTTGACCAATACCATAATGAAATATTGTGGAAAATTACTAACGTAAGCGTTCTGCTGTAGAAGAATAGAAAGTGCTTGATACTGTGGGTGGCATTAGCTCTGGATTAGATGTAGGTAAGTAGAGTAAAGTCAGAGCAAGTACTGTAATAATATAAAGTCGCCGTTATATTTGATTGTGTAGTCTGAAAAAACAATATTATGAATCACAGAAGATGTATGGCTAGTTGCACAACACCACAGAGCACCAGCCAAGAGCACCTCTCACACACACTGCAGCAACGTTGCCTTAGAAAAAAATATGTTGTTTTTTTTTACAAATATGTAGGCTAATGTAATATAATATAATATTGATAGATACACTAATATAATATGTATCTATCAATTGATAAATTAGCATTCTTTTAATTCCTATGGTTTGTGAAATTGCTGATTCGAAAAATCACAATTCATAAATTGAACCGGCTGTTTCAGGTGGGATTCGAAAACTGTTTAAAAGATGTGTTTTGTCTGGACAGTTCTGGGAAGGCGGGGGCCTGTTATGATGAACTAGGGCTACTTTGTTATTACGTTTTTTGTGTATGAGCTTTAGAATGAGGCTTTCCAACTCTCCAATCACCAGTACTCGCAAAGATTCCCTCTCCTTTGTTAGTGGGGTTCGATTGGTTGGATGTTCCTATAAATCTGAATTTATAGAAACGGTCAGAAAACCGTGTGGCTCCACTCTTAACTATTCAGAAGTAAACCCTGTAGTGCTTTGTGTTTACATGCCCACACACACACACACACACACACACACACACACACACACACACACACACACACACACACACACACACACACACACACACACACACACACACACACACACACACACACACACACACACACACACACACGCCACAGCCAGCCTAGGGTAGGATTTAAATCACAATGTACACACTTTTAATACAGGTATAAAGTAAGGCGGTCCAAGGCAGTTCAGTTTGTTTTAGGTTGTCTACCTGTTTCACTCTGAAGTGTGTACCAAAACTTAACTGTTGAAAAACAACTTGTCACCTTTATGTTATCAATACCTACCTGTACTCAAGTACCACAGCAAGTAGTCCCCAAGTAGACGTTGGATTTTTAGTGCCAACTGCAATCTAGATCATTGATAATGATAATTGCAGGTCTACGAATTAGGGGAGACATTGAATATTTGATTAATTTAAAGGTTGGGTATTGAATTCTCTTTTTTGGCCATTTTTGCAAAATTACTTGAAATCCTTATCATAACCCACTTACAGCCACTGAGTTAGAAGTACTGACATGAAAATTAAACAAGTCAATCATCTGTGGAACGGGCAGGCCTCGAAAAACTCCGGCCAATGATTTCCAGACCCACCGAGTGGCATTGGACAGTAAGTACGTCAATCAAACGGTCGTACTGCAATCCCCCTCCCCCGCTCCCCGCGCGACCCCTTCGTGCACGTACTCAAAGCTTGTGACCCAGAGCAAGCTTCTGTTGTTATCCTGCGGTAGCTACTGGAGCTAGCTAACTAGCTAATGGCTCGCTCTCGCGCATCTGTGTTCGCTGTGTTTGCCATGTACTTGGAATGGGTGGAGTCAGAATCAGCGTTGAAGGAGAAGGGGTAGGACCATTTGAGTTGCGTGTTTTCAAAATCTGCTGGGGTTTCGCAAATCCCATACCCCACCTTTAATCTTCAATATTTAGGTTACTTAGGCCGTATTCACACCTGCCTTGTTTGGTTCGAACCAAACCAAAAAAAAACGCTGGTGCGGACCATTTGGGCTGGTGTGAATACAAACCATCAAACTAAACAGTCGGACCGAGACCCAGCCGGAGAGCTGGTCTCAACCGGAGAGCTGGTCTCGGTTCGCTTCCAAACGAACCCTGGTGTGGTTCTCTTGAGATGTGAAAGCGAACGCAGTCCGGTCCAATCCAGTTCTAAAAAACATGCAACTCTTTGGATTGAACAGGCATCCGCTCAGCCGCGAACATTATAATAATAATACATTTAATTTAGAGGCGCCTTTCAAGACACCCAAGGTCACCTTACAGAGCATTATGGGAATTATTGTTTGAGTAACGGTAACTCCAAGATCAGCAGCACATTGTCGGACCGTCAGGTGAAAATGAGTCGTGGCTCAACATGGAGCAAAGAGTAGACAGAAAGTTTATTGGATATTTGGGTCCGATATAGGGATCGACCGATTATCGGCCGGGCCAATTATCGGCGCCGATATTCGGCATTTTGACGCATATCGGCATCGTCCTTTTTTTTTGATCCGACGGCCGATAAGATATCAATTTAAAACGGGGTTATTATGGCTCTGATGCAGCCGCGCCTCCATCTGCTGTCACTACGCTGTCTCCAGCATTGTCAAACCCACAGCACCATCTGATTGGTTACTAGGGCTGTCACTTTTTATTCGAAGTTCGAATATTCGTTCGAAGGTGGGGTGAAAAGTTCGAATTCGAAGTGTAATTCTCCATTCGAACTGTAAAAATGCGCTATAAAGAAGAGAGCGGCGAGTGGCTTCTCCTCAATAAAGCGGCCCTCCTGGATCCCCGCTTCTCCCGGTTAGTCCACCTTTCCCCTGCACAGAAACATCTCGTGACTGAAAGCCTCTCACACAAGCTCACTGAAACGGAGACCGACACTGATCGCACACGACAGGGAGAAAAGTCCGCTGCTGCGATGGGCAGCCTGTTTGGGGACTTATACAGCACGGCTGACACAAGCAGCTGCAACGGTAACGGAGAGCTGCGAGACTACTTGTAATTTTCTTTCCGTAAGGAATAAAAAGAGCAGCATGCCGTGTTGGAGGTCGGCCTAACAGATTGTTCGTTTATATAGGCTGTGTGTGCCATGGACGACATGCGCTCCGCATATCGCGCTCCGAGCAGTTATTGTTAATGTGTAAAAGACAGCCGCACTTGTGTGTCGGAGCTTCCTCTTGTTGTGTTTACAAATGTGTTATCAAAGATGTGTTTTTATCCTGTGCTGTTATGAATTCAGTAGGTATACGTGAGGTATACGAGAGCAACATAAAAAATCAAGACTGTTGTCGTGTTCTATGGGGGGGGGGGGGGGGGGGGTCGAATGTATTCGAATTAATTATGGACATTCGAAATTCGTTCGAATTTCATTTTTGGAAAAAGTGACAGCCCTATTGGTTACACGCTCTGGTTACACAGAGAGCCACGACGGAGATATTCCTGAAACGCATCAAAGGAAAACGAAGGAGAAAAGATCGTTTTCGCCCGTGTGGACGGGCCATAGTCTTTAAAAGTCAAATCGCTGTGTCTGTAAAATTGTGCGCTATAACAGTGGAACATTCTATTGGGAAAATGGGGGTGCTAAACGGGGTGATACCACAGCATTGGGAGGATGGGGGTGATACCACAGTAGGAATGCGCGATATAAACGATATACGATATAAACGATAAAAAATGGCCTACGATAGAGATTTTAGTTAGATTGCTCTATCGCGATAATGCATGTTTGACGCGATCTATCCATGACCCGCGAAATATAAAGAGCGGGTCATGGATAGAGCTACGAGCTGCAACAGTCTGCCACGCATCGTCCGCGACCCGCGAAATTTAAAAAGAGCCCCGAGCTGCAACCAGCTGCATTGCATCATTCTCGACCCGCGAAATCTAAAGAGCCACGAGCTGCAACCGGCTGCAACGCATCGTCCGCGAACCGCAAAATTGAAAGAGCCACAAGCTGCAACCGGCTGCAACGCATCATCGTCATCTAAGCAAATATGGCTGAAAGCGACACGGAGGAGCTGGTGATTGCGCTCATTTCATGTACATTTTAAAATTGTATGCGTTCACTTTGCACTTTTATGTTTTAATATCAAGTATCTGTGCACACACTTGGAAGATTTTACTTTATTCAAAATAGCCATGCCTAATACTGGACGTATTTCCCTAATTCACAGTATCCGTTTCTTTATTAACAAGACACCACCAGTTTTAATTTAATTAAGAGAAGTATACGTCATTACACAGAAGATTTTTTTCTTTGTTAAAGTCTCTGCAGCTACAACATTATGTTGTATGATTACACTCTTGCACAATAAATGTTCTCAAAACGACATACTAAGTTTCTTTCTTTTGTTTTATACATTTAGCAGTTTGGCTTTCCTTAGAGTCTATGTAACCTGTTCTGAAATGGTTATATTATGATTTATATATCGTGATATATATCGTTATCGCAATAGGTTGCAATGTATATCGCAATATGGATTTTAGGCCATATCGCCCATCCCTATACCACAGCATTGGGAGGATGGGGGTGGTAAACGGGTGATACCACAGCATTGGGAGGATGGGGGTGCTAAACGGGTGATACCACAGCATTGAGCTGGTGATTTGTTCTAAGTCTTCTATTTGCCATGCTATGTATGGCTTACGGTCCTTACTGCATGTTTGATTACCCCTTTGTGTAATGGCAATATCCAAACTTTAGTACATTCTAGACCAGGGGGGCCCAAAACATCGATCACGATCGACCGGCCGATCGCAAGGGTAGTGCAGGTAGAACGCGTGACATTTAAAAAAAAAAACTAATTAAAAAAAAACAAGGCATGACATTTACCACTGAATTGAAGAAAATTGTCTGTCAAGACTTGGAAAAACGGTTTCAAGACTTAAAAGATTGCCTCAAGACTTCTTTATTTGAGGCAATCGCCTAATTTATTTTCTATCCATTTCAGGTAGATGTTGAGGTTGATTTACTTGCATCAAAAATTGCACCACTGTTCTACATGAACAAGTCTACAGTGGAGGATGAGATTTTGATAGTACAAGCTGATATCGAGCTTAAGTCGTAATTGACAATTTTGGAAATTATCTTAAAGAAAAAGTATACAACCATGAGGAAAAGTGCTTACCTTCTTGACTGAATTATTTGGCTTTACTTATTTATGCCATTTATCAGCTTTTTCCCAAATGAAGATTATTAAGTGCCAATACCATTCCACCATGACTGATGGTCATTTGGAAGCTAGACTAGGTTTGAGACTAGCTACCAGCAGCTACGGCCCGGACTATGCATCCCTGGCTAATTCTATTCATTGCAAGTCATCAGATTATGTACTCGGTATATATAAATAAATATAAGCTTCGCATTTCTTAATGTAGGTAGATGTTTTGTACCTGGTCATTTGAAAGTAGCTCGCAAGCCGAAAAAGTGTGGGCACCCCTGTTCTAGACCGTCTGGAAGTCAAGACAATATCAGGCAAAAAACGTAGAAAGTTTGCATAACGAAACCATTAAAGATGATAAAAATAAAAGTAAAATTCATCCTGACAATAGTAGGTGTAATGAACTTGTGCTGGTGAAAATTACTCTCTGTTCCTTCTCGGTATATTGAATGATTCATCTGGTACTGTGAATAATCAGACAGAACGGAGGGTCTGGATAGAGACCGGCCACTGTTTGATCTAATTTTAACACTGCACTATATTTCAGCCCATATCATGATTCATTAAGGCTAATCGTAGCCTACATTTTCAGTCAAACTGAAAGCAGATGACATGACTTGCTGGTAGAGGCGGTCATTGAGCATAGGCACTATGCCTTGCGTGTACACAGCCATGGGGACCCTGATGAGCTCATTCATTTCTGAGATCAAACCATACAAAAGTCTATAATGCACCATGAACCGCAAATATTACACAATATATAATATATCATCTGATGATCAGCCCAGCCTAACAAATCAGATTCGACAAATGTTAGAACCTAGTTAACTATGGATGCAGTAAGAGGAGTGTGTTGAAAAACAGAATTAGACCATTATCTGACCGTACTCCTCCATTTTCCTACAACGTTTTCAGTGACCATGTTGCCTCGACAAATGTTACCTCATTGTCATTGGTTAACCTTAAAAAATAGACCTTTGCGATTCAAATCAATGTCAATATTTCGCAAAATGTTTAATGACATGTGTGCCGTCCCATTCAGCTGAATGTTTCATTATTTTATTGACATGGGAAAATAACTTGCTTGATTCTATTCAGTATTGATACAGTACGGTATCGATACAGTAGTGCAAAGTATTTCAATATTTATTTTATTTAGTTTAATCTGAGCATGTTGACCAACTTTTTTTGTTGAACAAAAATGCCAATATTCCCAAATTAATTAAAAAATTTGGTTGATGATCTTGCAGCCAACGGGACTGGACTGTAGCAGTGCACATTTGTTTGTTTCTCTCAATTTTATTGAGGCTCTAAATAACTCTTAATATGATTATTCTTAGGTTTATGTATGTATTCTCTATTATGTCTGCTTTATGTTACTCTATTGTATTGATTTTGAATCATTTTAAGTTATGAGCTGGGAGCTCAGCATTCATGTGAGAGGTCTATTCAGAGAATAAATACTAAGGTCCTGTGTGCTGAATGTTCAATGACAACGTTTTTGCACTACCCTACATTTTCGCACTTCAGTTAATGTGTAGAAGATAATATTGTTCACAGAATTAAATGTGACATTTGAAGCGAGTTGACTAGTCTTATTTTCATAATTTTTTGTAATGCCTTTGAATAATATGGGGAACATGAATCGTAATATATTGCGCAGAATCAAATATTTCAATATTATTGAACCATGGCCTAAATAACGAATCATCAAATTTTTGCCAATTCCCACCCCGATTGGTCAAACTGCACATTATAGGTCTGGAGGGTTTCCTCCTCATGATGGATCTGCATCAATGCTTACCCGAAGATGGCTCCTATCCGCATGACGTTGCTGTTGTGGAGCACATAATCTGAGAGCAGCGCCAGGGCCGGGTCGCACTCGTTCCTCACGCCAGAGTTGACGATGCCACAGGCCAGCAGGGCCCCTGACTGTAAATGGACACAACAGGGAGTGAGAGGCGGTGACTGTGAGGAGGAAAGCCCATCACTCGCTAATGAGCACAAGCCGACTGTGTCCCAGTAGCCTGTAGAGATGGGAATATAATTTGGCCATAACCACGCAATAATTGAATTCTCTGTGAAAATAATCCACCAAAAACACTTGAAAAACGTTTGGAATAATGCTTGACCTAGTAGAATTTGTGCAACAATCTGTCAGGGGTGAATTGAAACATAGACACATACAACACAGTTATAAGCATGCGCAAACATTATGTAAATATATAAAACATTTTGTGCAATTAATAAATCCTAGTTTTATTAATATCCATATTGATATTGTGGGTCCCCACCTTGATGTAGTCCTCAGAGGAGTAGAGGTACTTGTCTATCTGGGTGAGACCGCCATCCACGTCCCACAGCAGGATCATCCCCAGGGAGGCTGCAGCGCTCAACATGCCTGATAAAACAGTTATATATTATTAAAGTCATCTTTCTTGAACTTGCTACTGTCAATGGGCAGCACAACAGATGATACAGCTGTGGAGAAAATAAAACAAATATCTACTTTTCAAATGTTAATGTCGTCACCAGGTGAGAGTTAAACCAGGTGATGACCAGTATTAAGAAGAAGTGACCTCTTCTTAATACTCTTCATTCTCTTTCTGTGATGCCCTCCAATAACCATAGGGATCTGATCCAGTTAGTAGTGTTCTCTGCCATGTTGGCCTACTCTGAAGCATCACAGCGTTCCCTTCTGTAGCGAGACAGACCATGACCTCCCCATCCCCCCGCGGGCCTCACCGTGGTCTTTGTTCTTATACAGCCACTTGTTGCCATCGTCCGTGAGCAGCTTGTCCTGGCCGAAGGCGGCGTTGACAAAGCCGTTGACGAAGGAGGAGGCCAGATTCATACGGGCCGAGTCCACCTGGGAGCCGCTGCCGCCGAACCCTGGGGACACACACACACTAGAGCTTTGACTCCGAACTTCGTTATTCGAATATCAAAAAATAAATCAAAATTCGAACAAATATAAGGCAGCCCTTAATATTCTAACCTGTTATGGGCAGGCCAAGAGGGAGAGACGTTGGAGAACCCGACGCAGTCTATTCATAATATTGTAATGTCCACGAAGAGGCAGTGAATGAAGTATTGATTAGACAGCGATTTATTAGAACCCTAATAAACCGTTGGAACACACAAGACCGGTAACCATAGCAACGCGGTAAAAAAACCTCGCAAAGCCCAATCCAGGAATACTGTAGGCATTTAATGGCCAAAACATTATTAATAAATATTTGAATATATTCTAACATTAATATTAATAAACAAACAAACTTTGAATATGATATTTGGGCAAAAGTCAAAGCCCTAACACACACACACACACACACTCCTCTCAGAACAGGGGTAGAGCAAAACCCTGGGAACACACACACTCCTCTCAGCACAGGGGTTCAGCCAAACCCTGGACACTAGGGCTGTAACGATACACCAACTCACGATTCGGTTTGTATCACGATTTTTGACCCACGGTTCAATACATCCCACGATTTTTTTTTATTTAAAAAGCATTTTATTTACACAACACTAATATAACAATTAACTTAATGTAACATTTAATAACAAATAATTTGGAACACTGAACAGATTTGAACAGAAAGAATACTATTAAAGTAAAGCTAAATTAATAAATAAATAACCAAAGATTGCAGTGGGAGGATGCTCGCAGGTAGGCAAAAACCCTCAACTAGTTTGGTTGATTTAGTCAAATATCCTATTAGCGCTTCTTATTAGGCTATGTAGCTTAAATAATGACATAATCAGGCCATATAGAATGCAACATGTTTAATAGCCTAACTTTCAATAGATGGGAAAAAACATGAACGTCCAACATGAACGTCGTAATTACGAGGCATAGTGTTACGAGTAGCGTAGGCCTATGTGTGTGTGCGAGAATGGCAGTGTGCGTATGTGTGTGTGTGAGTGACGTCAGCGAGTGAGTGGACGAGCGAGGAGAGCAAGCGGTAGCGTGTGTGTCTAGTGAAGATGCGAACGAGTCCGGTAGAATAAAGTACCCATCCTGTCAATAATCGGTGGCCGCTTCATTCCGACCTATAAGCAGACAAACCACCGGTCAAATCAAACAAAACAATAGAGACAGGGATCACACAGGCAATTTTTTCACGCTTGGCCCACTCTGGATAAATGTCGTTCATATCGCGTATGAGGACTTTGACGGCTGTGGAGAAATGAAATCCTCCGAAGCCAGGGAGAGCCGTCATCGCAGAGAGGGCATCTCGTCGCATACTTACGGCATCGATAAGATGGGGCGGTGTCAGCAGACTATTATTTAGACAAATTATTAGCAAATGTCAATCTGACCGGAGAGTTAGAAAGGGCGTATCGCGCTTCTGCCTTCTCACACCGCGAGACAGGTTCGTGGCTTTGAGTGTCGCACTTTCGATACGCGTATCGTTACAGCCCTACTGGACACACACACACACACACACACACACACACACACACCTCAGAATAGGGGTTCAGCCGAACCCTGGGGACACACAAACACTCCTCTCAGAACAGGGGTTCAGTTCTCCGGTTAGCTCCAAAATATAATCCCTTTGAATCGTTCTCAATGAAAAAAAAACGTGGCATATTCTTTGTGGGTCTTTCAGAAAGCGAAGGAAATTATGCCGTGGCTTCTGGGCTCGGCGGTGCCTTGCGGTAAAACTACAGATGGTCCCCCGTTACATTGCAAGGTAGAGGAAAATGTAATAACCGTAACTAAATCAGACACGTTCACCTGCACATGTTTCTAAGTTAAAGTTCACCAAACGCGACATTTGTCGCCCGTTCGCGTTGTTGCTGAAGTTTTGTCGCACCACAAATCATATTCTGTCGCTGTGCAAGTTTTGAGCAAGTTTTGTCAGGCGAATTTGTCGCGCCACAACTTTTGGCCGCAAACGGTGCTTCATGCCAATTCATTCTCAACCATGGCCGAGATAACCATCATTGCATGTCTTTACCCTTTGTGGAAGAGGGAGAGACGTCGGAGAACCCGACGCAGTCTATTCATAATATTGTAATGACCACGGAAGAGGCAGTGAATGAAGTATAGATTAGCCAGATTTATTAGATAGGCCTACCTAATAAACTGTTTGAACACACAAGACCGGAAACCATAGCAACGCCGGTAAACAAACCCCGAGATGCCCAATCCCTATGAGAGCTCCCTGTGCTACGGCCATCTGGAGGCGCACAGAGCTTTTGGCCGTGATATTATATATACAAATTATATATATAGCTCCGGTGGTCGCAAACGGCAACAATCACCTTCTCCTCCATGCTACGGTTCACCCCGGACTGCACTGCAGGGAACGGTTGGCCGGTTGAACGCTGATTGGCTGTTCGTTACACATGTCACTCAGTGGCCACGCTGTTGAACGCCGATTGGCTGTCATCACGCAAATGAAGCGGCAAAGTTGAAATATTTCAACTTGAGCAAATTTGGCGCTACAAATCCTCGTGAACGCGCTCGCCTTTGCAGGGCGAAAGTGTGGCGCGACAAATCAAAACTCTAGCGAATAATTCGCCCGATACGCGTCTCTACGTTCACTTTGTATGGGATCTTGTCGCCCCTTTGCGTTTAGTGTGAACGCACCTTTATTGGATTCCCATTTCTCCCGGGAGTCTACTCCATACCCATCAATAGACAAAGTGTGCCGTACCAACACCATTCACACCTAACATCTCTACTCACGGTTATTTTCGAGGTGGGTTTTGTAGATGTCGTCTGGGACTTTGGGCTCCATGATGTCCAACTGAGTAGGAGGAAACGGCCAGGGAATACATTCATTAATGTGTTAGAAACACAGTGCGAGGATAAGCCGCAATCCCCTCTCTCATCTGCCCTGACTCATAGACCTCATTCTTCAAGTGTCGTCCGTCTCTTTCTTAGTCGTCCCCAAACCCATCCGCAGTCTGAGGACAAGCTGTTCTTGGAAATGAGTCACTACTTTCCAGCAGTTGGAGAGCAGTCTCCAATCCACCTCCACCCTTATCTTGTCCATCCTCAATTTGTTCATTGGCCTGCAGTAAATCCCAGCACAGAAACCACAGCCGTCCCCTACACTCCTCCAACTCGGCCTTAAACCCAACTCTGACCTCTTCTTCCTCGCAGCCTCCCTCACCTCTCGGGCCAGGGCCAGGAAGTTGCTGTTGAGCTGGACGTTGGACATGATCTCAGTCAGGTCCTCGTAGTCCTCCACGTCCTCGTTGAGCTCCAGGAACATGCCGTGGCGACCGAGCATGAAGGCCATCTCCTTCTGCGTGACGCTGTGGTAGGAGGGGGTGCAGACAGGCACAGGGTCAACCCTTTCAATGAGGACTATATGGCTGAAGAGGTGCTCACCTAAACAATTGGAAATGTACTACATTCTGACCAAGGCACAGGGTAAAATAATACACCCGAGCGATATTTATGACTGCTAATGGCGCCAATATGGCTTCCTTTTATTATGGGGAAAGGATTGTCAGAAAGCCCTGGATGAGCAAACGCACATGTCCTTGCAGGAGGTGAAGATGTTCTCCACCAGCTCCACGTCGTTGAGCATCAGGGCAAGGCGCAGGGCCTCGGGGTAACGGTTGAACTTGCGGAAAATGTTGAGAGAGCACTTGAGCAGCGCAGAGTTCTCTGGCTCGGGGACGTAGCTCACGCAGCTGATGGGGGACCAGAAGATTGAGAGTTAGTGACGCCAATTCAGCCAGAGCCCGGGTTTGTAGTACTTTGTTGTAGATGTCCTTTCTTTTCATCATTTCAACTCTGACTTTGACAAATACAACTTGTTTCTCGACACATAATTGCACTGGAATTTCTTCCCTGTACTCTGAGGTGCTATATGCAATAATTAACCAATCAGAGTCCACTATGGGGACCTACTTGCATTACCATATAGCTATTGAGTAGATGAGGTTTATCCCAATGAATTCAGACATTTCATTGTCATTAAGGGGAAGGTTGGGGTTAAGGGTCTTGCTCAGGGATGCCTACAGGAAAGCTGTGTGCATGGGGATTGTACCACCACATTGCCATGGCCCAGGGTCGGCCTAATGGCGATCATATTTATCTTTTTGAGTGTGTCACTGAAAATGTGTCACTTAAAATGCACCGCAACACCAGCACTATTCAAGAACAGGCCAAGAAAGAACACAAGCACTGTTCTGTTTATCAGCAGAAAAGTTAAACACAAACATTGTAAATAAGTATATGACCTTATTATTGGTAGATTTTTGATAAACCCTGTATAAAGAGTGAATACCTTGAGTTAGACATACCTGGTGAGGTAGAGGCAGACCTTGGCGTAGGCGTTATCGTCTATGTAGTTCTCCAGCATGTCCAGCCTCTCAACCTCCATGAGCAGGTCGCAGGCCTCGTGCTCAGCGTTGTGCGCCATGTTGTAGGGAACGATCTCCTTCACCAGCTTCAGCAGCGTCTCCTGCTTGGTCTTGTCGCTCTCCTCCACCTCCTGCCACTCCTTGGCCACCTCGCCGGCCAAGTGCCTGGGAAACCAAGGTCCCGAGTTTGAATTTGGAAGTATACATTTCAGTTATAAAGATATTGCATGATCAACGTGTTGATATCCCGCTCTGAATTACATAGATCTGACACGGAGAACTAAAGATGCGATGAGCAGTTTGAGCTGGTGGGTTTAGCAGACACCTGCCAGGAGACACGGCTAACCAGAAGAAGCCATCGCAGCAGCACTCCTATCTATAGAGCCACTGTTTGGTCCATATTTCTAAACAATAAGTGACTTAGAAAGTACCCTGTCATGAACATTAGCCAAACTAAGACACAATTAACCCAGATACAACCCACGTTTCCAATGGATACAACATTAACTCCCTATAGGTCCATGACTGTAAAAAGCAGGTCAAACGGCCTGGCCAGTAGAGCTCCAGCGTTAATCCAAAGACACATACTCTATATAATAAAGGTTAAACAGAGTTTCCGTGTACATTACAGACTTTAAAAAAAAGAGTATGCCAAACGAGTACTTTTTTTGTTAATTTGGACCGACTCTGTGGAAGTGGTGCAATTATTTCCTTTTAATTCATTATTCTACAGGCCATAAGTATTTAAACCCAGCAAGACAAATCGAAGAATAAGTAGGCATTTTTTGTTATACATACTACATGTCATTCATGCTACAATGACTTATATCACCACATTTATTTATTGAAATAGATATCAAAAACTTTTAGTTTATACCTTGCTTGCACAATCTCAAATTTCCGAAATCCGCAATTCCACAATCCGTTATTTGGTTAAACTCTACTTTTCCTTGCGAGCAGAGCTTTGACCCGTAGCTTCATGCCCTGCAGGGCCAGGTTACACCACCCACCTGACGTATTCATGCCCCCACGAGGCCAGCTCCTCTTGGGAGCCCAGCAGGCGGTACTTCAGACACTCCCTCTCGCCACTCATGGTCATGGCCAGCACCGACAACACATCAGCACAAAAATGCTGGAAACACAGAAGCAGCAAAAGGCTTAAGAAAATCACATGTTCAATTCTGCTAGAGATAACATTTTCTATTTTTTTTAACGGCGAAATTGTTCTCTTATATGATCGTCAACATTTTTTTTTCTCCTAATTTAAAGAAAGGGGAGTCAAATCCTACGTCTTTGCCATTCTGCCCAAAAATTTGCAAAGGTTCCACAGGCGGCGTTGTTTTCGATACGTCTGAACGCCTTTTCCGTCACGACCAAGGAAAACCGGTGGCTAGGTTTGGACGTGTGGAGCCCAGCGATTTATTTAATGTTTGAGTGAAGGTTAGGCTTCCAGACATAGTATAATGCTATGTTGTTTTTCCTATACAACCTCACTCTTGGTAGAAAAATAAATAAAAAAATCGCAATTAGATTATTTCCCCAAATCGTTCTGCCCTATTATAAATACTCTGACTAGAACGGTGTGTTCTACTGATCCTACCTTGTTTTCCCCATCGGCCATCGCCTCGTAAATATCCTTGAGCTTGGCATAGTGCGGGCGCAGAAACTTCAGGGGCTTGGGCACAGAGGTCATGGAGGTGGTAGAGGAGCGTATCTGTCTGCGGAGCTCCTCCAGCGCCGCGTGGTGTAGGGTCGCGTCCTCATCCTGTTCAGGTCACAGGAACAGTACAAGCACTTATTTTCCACACACTAAAATGCAACATGACCAACCACATGCTCCATGGCATAGAACCGGTGAATGTGGTGAGTGCATCATTTACTTTTGAGCGAGACACTGTTGGTGCATTTGATTATTTAATGTGATGAGTGTATCCTGATCAGAGTATACGTACACCCAACCTCTCGACCAGCAGCTCCAAATCCTCTTGCAGCTGCTTGTCTTCCTCAGACTGTAAAAAGAGCATTTAAGGAAAAGGATCAACACAAAACACGCCAATTTAATGAGGTTCATCAGCTGGTTAAACAACACATTGAGATAGTCGCTTATACATGCCTCATACACGCTGTAATCATGTAAACGGGCCAATGGATTAATAATCATTATTATTATAAGTATCATTGAATGCAAAAGTCTGTCTGTCTGTGTATGTGTATGTGTGTGTCATTTCAGATAGCACCCCGCTAGCCGGCTAGCGGCTAACTAGCTCTGAGCTAACGGGAGGACTAAGCCAGTGAGATGGCATTAAAGACACTAAACGCAGTATTTAAGAGGTCAGATTGGACTGCGCCCAGACCTCACAGATACCACCACTCCACGGGGGGTAGACAGTCCATGAGGTGACACCGTGGTGAGAGGACCCCGGCCTAACGTGTCGGCAGGCGGCAGTGACTCAGGAGAAACACCGCTAGCATGATGAGACCTCCGCGACTCACCAGCTCCTTCTCCTCCTTTTTTCCCTTGTCCTTCCCGGCGGGCTTCTCCCCCTTCTCCTTCTCCTTCTCCTTCTCCTTCTCTTCAGTCTTCTCGGTCTGTTTCTTCTCTTTGTTTTTGGCCTCCTCCATGGCTGCTGTTGTGTTAACTGTGGGCTGGTGAGGGACTATGGAGGACCGAGGGGGGACTTCTTCAGGTCCAGGACGTGAGTGTTCAGTTCCTTTCTACCGCCACCTAGCGGCCAGCATTTTGTATTTTTATTATTATTTCGGCAAAAAGTCACATGATACTATGGGAAATCACATGCTTCGGGTTATTCTGAGTTCCCCATACAGGTTCAACATGGCGTTGCACATAGGGACGATGAGTAAAGTCATAGCCATCCTCTTAATCTTTGCTGTGTGTGAAGGGCACCGCCTGAGAGGGTTTGGATCGTTTACTACTCGATGGCAAGATACACGCAACGAGACGGTGGTGGAGGATAAGTGGTTCATTCAGAAACTAGATCACTTCAACGGTGCTGACAGCCGGACGTGGAAGCAGGTTAGTGCCATGTCTGTCTGCACACACACACACACACACACACACACACACACACACACACACACACACACACACACACACACACACACACACACACACACACACACACACACACACACACACACACACACACACACACACACACACACACACACACACACACACACACACACACACACTGCCTGTCTGCGGCCTATGCCAGTGAGAAGAGTGGAGTGCAACACTGTAGGCCTACATTAAACTCATCATAAGCATGCTTTCTCACTTTCAGGTACACATAGGCTATACTCATTACCATAGTTTACTTTCCTGATGTCAACCCTCCCCATTAATATGATCTGCATTTGGGACCAGCATCTAGTTGAGCTGGCTTGCCAGTGGCTGGGTTAGGCTAAACTATAAACATATATTACAAAGATTCAAACAAAATAAAGCCACATACAAACTACGGAACCACATCAGAAATAACAAATTAGTTTTAAGAGGACAAATGATGGCCAGGTTGTTTATAATGGACAAATTATAAACAAACAGATTAGAAGGCCTGGCTGGGGCATATTATTGTAACGAGCTGAGTTAATGTGGTTCTGTTATTATGCGTTCAGCAGCAATACAAATGTTCTCATATGTTGGGTTATGCATTAATGTTATTAGTGGAGGTTAAAGGCACCCAGTGCAACTTTATGTAAACATTCAATGAAAAATAAACATTCAATTTCTAGTCTTTTTTACACGTAGTAAGTTTCAATAACTCCATACCATTACATATCGACATTCAAGGAGCAAAGATGAGACGTCGTTGTGTGGTGAGAACTGATAGAAAATCGTAAACAACAACAATCGCCGGTGGGGAGAAGCCATTTTTCCATTGACTGGAAGCCTGCTTTATTTATTTATTGTAGGTTACAAAAAATAAAGAAAATGGCGGCATTGTTGTTGTTATCGATTTTGTATCAGTTCTCACCACACAACGACGTCTCATCTTTGCTGCTTAAATGTCGGTATGTAATGGTATGGAGTTATTGAAACTTACTACGTGTAAAAAAGACTAGAAATTGAATGTTTATTTTTAAGCCTCGAAAGTTGCACTGGGTGCCTTTTAATGGGGGGACAACGTGAGGGAAGGTCCGGAAGCAACGGGTTGTTTTGATTTAGAACTGTGTTACGGCTTAATGTACGGGTGTTCACGGCCAACAGTGATCGGAGATAAACTTTGGATTTACTAAATAAAGAGCAGGATTGCAAGCCAGACATCCCCTGTTTATTCAACGCTGCACCACCGTGGGGTGAACGTTACGCCCCGTGCCCACTACCTCCGTCCGTTGACTGATCCCCATTGACTTTGAATGTGGACGAACGCGCAATGCATTGTGGATACGTCCGTTCCGTTGGAGCCTTCGGCTCACCCTACATGCCCACTACCTCCGTCAGTCAACGGACGTGGGAAGGCGTGGCTGACTGATGGGGGAGTAGTCTTTGCAGAGGCATCCGTCAGCCAATCAAATCGCTTCGCCGGGTTCTTCCCGCTACTTCCTGCTTGTTGCGATGCAAGATGACCCGCTTTCCCGCTTTCCAGTATCGTCAGAGCCCGAGTCGCGTCACAGTGCTTACATTTGCATACGCGATCTGATTGGATGACGGATCCGTCGCTGCCGAAAAAGTTGAACATTTTTCAACTTCTTGACTGAGCCGAAGGCTCCAACGGAACGGACGGATCCACAATGCATTGCGCGTCCGTCCCCATTCAAAGTCAATGGGGATCAGTCTACGGACGGAGGTAGTGGGCACGGGGCGTTAGAGGAGACAACGGAGGCAACGCCTCCTCGTGATTTTCGTAAAAAAATTTAAATAAATTATCATTAAAGAATATTTATTTTTCAAAATTATCTATGTGCAATGTGTGTTTATGACAGAATAATTACATGAAAATGTTGAAAATTTTAAAAAACAACAACTGCGAAGTGCCTTTGCAAGCGCGGAGGCTGGCCGACGTTACTCTCAGCATGTTGTTGTTGTGTCCAGGGTTGACCACTGAAGGGAGCGGAGGCAAAGAGGCCAAAACTCACTTTTGCCGCCTTTGAGAATAAAAAATAACCAATCACAATTCAGTTTCACTGTTGCAAGGTAAATCATCTATACCATGTTAAACATAGGAAGGGAGGCCAGCCTCATCTACTCCTTGCAACCAATCACAAATCAGTATTTTTTTAAATAATGTTCTGAGCAATTCGTTCTTTCTAGTCAGTTGCCGTGGCTAAGAAAGATTACGACTAACAACGATATCAACATGGAGGAGAATATAATTCAATATCTACAAGAACACAATTTTCGAGGCTACAGTTTGAGCATAAAGAGAATGGAAGAACAACACCGAGACTTGATCCAGACCACAAAAGCAGGTGGCTCACGAAGCTTCAAGGAGGAGAACTACGCTCGGACGGAATGGCTAGCTGGCTCTGATAGGAAATTATTCTGCTGGCCTTGCATTTTGTTTGATGAATCACCTACACCTAACCCATGGATTAGCATTGGATTTGATGACTTAAAGAAGAACTTTCAAAGAGACATGGCAAGTCAAAGAGCCACATTAATTCCAACTTAAAGTTGAAACTGTTTGGACGTTTGCAGATTGATGAAGCCCTCAGCCAGGCAGCTAGCATCGCTACCCAGCGCCACAATGGACTTGTGAGAAGAAATCGGGAGATACTACGTAAAATGATTATTGCAGTGGTATATCTTGGGAAGCAAGAGCAGGCCTTCCGTGGGCACAATGCGTCAGCTGAATAGCCTTAATAAGGGGAATTACGTTGAATTGGTGGAGTCTTACTGTGAGGTAGATCCTGCTAGCTCAACATCTAGAATCAGCCACAGTTTTCAAAGGGACATCAAAAGCCATAAAGAACGACATCATTCATAGCATAGCAATGGTGATTAAGGCAGACATCGATTGCGAAATTAGTGCAGCTCCATTCATCGCCGTGCAAGCTGACGATACAACTGATGTGTCCTGCCAGTGTCAGATCTCTGTCATCCTTAGATAATGTGAATGAGAAAGGGAATGCGTGCGAACGATTCTTAGGATTTGAGGATGTCAGTGCAGAAAGAGATGCCGCGGTTTTAACTGAAGTTGTAACGGGAACATTAAGAAAGTACAATCCGGAGGAGAAATTAATATAATCGACACTGTTGTATGCATATCGTTTACTCTGTCTTGGTTGTTCAGGGATGGCTGTCCCATTAAATGTTAGTTTAATGTTTTGGTTTTCTAACGAAATAAACGAGTCACGCATTCGTGTGCCAAATTTAATGCAATTTCCACAATATTTTATTTATGTGATTGGAAGATACGTGTCGTTGACCCTGTATGCATGTGACCATGCATTATATTTAAGCAGCACGCTCACACCATGAATGAACTTAACTTTATGAAGTTGAACTTTGTCTGCACATTTAATTAAAAGTTTAGAAGCATTGTACTCTGCTGATACACTGTTAAGTGTCTAGTTTATTTTAGTTATTATCCTCTCTAACGACGCCTCCAAACGACGCGTCACGCGAGTATGTTTTTTTTTTAAAGTTGTGAAGAGAAAAGACATGCATGTGCGGGTGCACTGCGCGCGTTCATGAATGCACGTTCATGTTTGCCTCCCTGGTGAGCTCGGCCAGGAACAGCTACTGCTACGGTTATGCCCTTGCGGAGGGTCTGGCGGCGGAGTTTGAGCGCGCTGCGGAGACCAAGGCCCGCTTGAGGGAGACGGCGAGGCGCATGGCATACGACGCGGGAATGAGCTCCACCGACCCCCGACAGAGCAGAGGATATGACGGAGGCACGTCGGCTCCTCCAAAGCATGACAGAGAGAATGCACAGCCTGCGTGGCAAAGGGGCGGGGCCTATACTTCCCGGGCCCCGTGTAAAACACCAAAGTACTCCGGTAAGGCAGACTGGCAGGCGTTTCATGCCGAATTCGAACTGTTGCAGTTCGCAGTTCAAAGCTGCAGGTTGGTTGGAGGATGATAAAGCGCTACAGCTAGTGTTATGCCTTACGGACGACGCACTGGCATGCCTGTTACTGCTCAGCCCAGAAGAACGAAATAATTATGAGGCTCTTGTTTGGGTTCTGCAGAGACGTTTTGGACTTTGCGAACAGCCCGGTCTCCTACGCTCTGAACTTTCCATCAGACGCAGGCGGCCTGGGGAGCCCCTCCGTGTGTTAGCTAATGATATTGAAACTCTAGCCAGGAGGGCTTATGCCCACATGCCCCCGGCGATACAGATGGAGCTCGCCAGGGACCAGGTTGTCCAAGCCATAACCCAGAGGGAGCTGCGCATTCAGACCCAGCTCGCCCATCCCCGCTCCATACAAGAGGCTCTGGAACTGGCTCTAGAGAGGGAGATTGTGGGGGGCGGGACCTTGGGAGGCAGCCCTGAGGGGAGTGGTCCTACAGTGAGAACCGCTGCATGCACTGATGCAGCCGAAGTAAAGCCTGCATGGGTGGCTGAAATGACCGAACTAATACGGGCTGTCTCCATGCATTCGCCGCAAAGTGCCACACGGCCTCGCCATCGCCCCCTGGTCTGCTGGGGATGCGGACAACCTGGCCATCTCCTCAGACAGTGCTCCAAGCATTCCAAAGACCAGGGAAACAGCCCGGGGCCCGTATAGATGGGACGGTGCGGACCCCGGGCACGGTGTCCCGTGCTGTTGACGCAAAGGATGGAGGGGCCCAACAGCACAGATGGGGGAGAGGGGCTCCACTCCCCCCTGAAGCAGACGATAACACAGAATCCACGATGGTGGTGGGTTGGACTCATTCTGGGAATTTCTGCCATGTTCCCATCACCATACACAGGGCCCCACATACAGCCCTTGTGGACACGGGCTCCACAGTAACACTGATGAGGCCAGATGTAGTTCCGGTGGGGACACAGTTGGAGCAGACTACAGTGCAGCTGAGGACAGTGACATGGTGAATTGGCCCCTATGCCTAGTAAGGGGAGGGTGACGTTGAATGTGGGAGGTCTGTCGGTGGATTTCACTGTATGGGTGGCGCAGGTGCAGGACTTTTTGACTGCTGGACCTGGGGAAGAACACAACATTACCCGGGGGCCCCACTGTTAAACTGATACCGCTCACCCAGCCCCCAAAGCCACACCCCCTAGTCAGGACAGCCATGGAAACACACTGCCATGACACAAATACCCCAGTAGAGAGAAATACCCCCTGTTGGCAGCTTCCTGCCACTAGTGCCCCATGCCCCCAGCTAGGGTCAGCCCCCCTCTGCACATGCCAATTCATCTACCCCAGCCCAGTCAACTACGGTGGGGGAAACGGACAGGTTGTCGGCGGTGAGAGGGATATGGAGACAGAATTGTGGCCAATTGGAGCAATGGCAGCAGGAGTAGCTGTGGAAGGTGTAATCTGACTTTATGGACATTTTTGCACTAACAGACAATGAAGTGGGCCTGACACACCTGGTCCAACACGAAATAGACACTGGGGATGCACGGCCGATCAAGACGCGTCCCCGGCGCCTCCCCATGGCTCACCGTGAGGCTGCAGACAGAGCGGTTGAAGAGATGCAAAGAGATGGCATTATTGAACTGTCGGACAGCCCCTGGGCCTCGGGAGTGGTGATGGTGTCGAAAAAGAGGAGCACCAAGATGAGATTCTGTGTAGACTACAGACCGCTGAACAGTGTGACAAGAAAGGACTCGTATCCATTACCCAGGATCGATGAGTCACTGGACTTGGTGTCTGGCTCTTCACTCGACCTGCAACGTGGATACTGGCAGGTGCCCCTCAGCCCTGAAGCAAGACCAAAGACTGCCTTCTGTAAGGACAGGGGGTTGTGGCCGTTCCGGGTCCTCAGTTTCGGCCTGTGCAACGCCCCAGCCACCTTCGAGAGACTCATGGACAGGGTGCTGGCTGGCATCCCCCGTCAGAGATGTCTGGTGTATTTGGACGACATCCTGGCCCATGGGAGCTCCTTCCAAACAGCCCTGGAATCGCTGACGGGCCTGAAGTTGCACCCGAATAAGTGCCGCTTCATGAGGAAGGAGGTGGAGTTTTTGGGTCACAGACTGGGGGGAGAAGGCATCAGCACACTGGAGGAGAAAGTGCATGCAGTGAGAGACTGGCCGACACCAACTGACCAATGACAGCTGAAGAGCTTCCTCGGCCTGGCCTCATATTACAGGAAGTTTGTGTGAGGTTTCTCCTGCATAGCTGCCCCCCTGCACCACCTGCTGCAGAAGGACTGGGACTTCACCTGGACGCCACAGTGCCAACAAGCCTTCAGCTCCCTCCAGAAGGCACTGACTGAGGCC
Source organism: Gadus macrocephalus (assembly GCF_031168955.1). Taxonomy (NCBI): domain Eukaryota; kingdom Metazoa; phylum Chordata; class Actinopteri; order Gadiformes; family Gadidae; genus Gadus; species Gadus macrocephalus. The sequence continues at coordinate 24,491,609 of NC_082397.1, forward strand.
CCCGTCCTCACCCCCCCGGACCCCGGGTTGCAGTTTACTCTGGACACCGATGCCAGCGACTTGGGCATGGGTGCAGTGCTGGCTCAGGCGGGGCCAGAGGGGGAGAGAGTGGTGGCGTATTTCAGCAAAACCTTCAACAAGGCTGAGCGCCGCTACTGCGTCACGCGCCGAGAGCTCCTCGCCATGGTGGCGGCGATTAAGCACTTCAAGTACTACCTGTGTGGCCGGCCCTTCACTGTCAGGACGGATCATTCGGCACTGCAGTGGCTGATGTCCTTCAGAGACCCAGAGGGCCAAGTTGCGTGCTGGATTGATACTAGGGGTGGGAAAAATAATTGATTCTTCTATGCTTCGCGATTCTCGCTAGAACGATTCTGTCTCGATGCAGATAAATGAATAATCGGAATTAAAAATATATATATTTTTTGTAATTTGAAATTTGAAATTTTTGTAATTTTACAATTTGAATTTTTTGTAATTTTTTGTAATTATTGAATTTATCTTCAGTGTATATCGGCCAATCTGATTTGTTTTCAAACATTTTAACTGTTTTAAATTGTGTGCATGTTTACATTGTTTACTCCATTTAGACTCTTTTGAAATCCCTTCACTTGATTTAAGCCATTTAACATTTCTTAACGTCCTAAACTATGTGGCTTTACTAAAATATATTTTCGACCCGCATTTTGCACTACAGCCGCCCTCACCGCATTTTCTGCAGGAAATACATTTTCTAGTATTCATATTTATTTTTTCATTTAATAATTCAATAGTTAAATAAAGATGTTATAACATGAATTCATGCATCAGTTGTGTTGTGTTGGTCATACTATAGAATGATTTATTGCTTGTTGAGTGAATAATACAGAACATAAGGAACTTTAAAGGTGGAAGAAGCAGATTTTCAAAACGGCTTGTAACAGCTAATTGCACTCTATAGCTAATTACACAGCTAATTATATGCAATAATATGTCAACTTCTGAAAAGAATAAATCGCAATCGCAATATTGGTAGTAGGGCTGGGACGACGCGTCGACGTAATCGACGACGTCGACGCATAAATTACGTCGACGCGAAAAATGCGCGTCGATTTAAAAAAAAAAAAAAAAGAAAAAAAAAAAAGATGGGCGGCGCCGGAGCGTAGTTGCAACGCGAGTGGCTCCTCAGACTTTCATAAGTGCAAGGCGCCACGCACTCGTTCCTCTAAAGTATGGGAATTCTTTAATGTGAAATGAAACGATTCCGTGATATGTCGTCTTTGCAAAATGGAGATGACTTTCCATTCTAGCACCACGGCAATTCACCAGCACCTGAAGAGGCGTCACCCGGTAGCAGCTGCAGATGACTGAGCACCGTAGAATTCTAAGAATGCATTACTTTGCACTTTTATTTTGGAATTTAAAGGCAATAAACATGTATTGAAATGTTAAGGAATTCAGATATGTAAATCAACATGTATAAATTGCTATTAGTCAATTAATGGGGAGATAATCGAGAATCAAATCGAATCGAAATCGAATCGGACTGAAAAAATGAATCGTTAGATGAATCGATGCATCGAAAAAATAATCGCTAGATTAATCGTTTAAAAAATAATCGTTTATCCCAGCCCTAATTGGTAGAAATAATTGCATTTCGATTATTTCCCCAAATTATTCAGCCCTTCTAAACAGATCAAATGTTGTGTGGTGTAAAATGCTCTAATATTTATGTCGTGCTCCGAGCCCTCAGTTTGCAGCATGTTCGCATGTATAGATATAGAGACGAGTAACAAGACAATGACAATACAAATTTGGTGGTGACTTTTCTGTGATACCTCCAAGCCAGTAGGCATGCATGTCGACGGTCACTCTTCAAGAAGTTTCGATTTGGACGAGTATTTTAAAGTGAGAGTTTATGGATTCAACCCACAGTCTTCTCCCCCAAACCCCTTGTTGTTTCCACCTAGAGGTACTTTGTGCAGGAGCAGTTCTACCGGGACGGGGGGCCTGTGTTCCTGATGATAGGTGGAGAAGGCCCCGCCAACCCAGCCTGGATGGAGAATGGCACCTGGCTGCTCTACGCCAAGCAGATGGGCGCTTTGTGTTTGATGCTGGAGCACCGCTTCTACGGACAGAGTCACCCCACCGTGTATGTAAGGGGTGGGAATCACAGGGTACCTCACGATACGATGAGATACACGATACATGGCCTGCGACAACGATAATATCGTCATACAGCGATTCTGCATTAGACAATCCTCTAACGATACATCGATATACGTATATGTCTAGTGATGAATTCAAAATGACTGTGAAAGGGTAAAGTGCTGGATTTTGTTCTTTATTTATGGTCCAAACTGAGTTTTTCAGTGACTCGTCTTTGGTTAGTTAACTTCTTTTTTTTTCTTCTTCTTTTTTAAATTTTTGACCGCCTTATTTCATTAATAAAAAATAGTGCTGTCAAGCGATTAAAATATTTAAGCGCATTTAATCACATTAATGCCATAGTTAACTCACGATTAATCGCACATTTTTTTCTATTCTAAATATCCCTTGATTTTGCGATGCTAGCCTTTTAGTGAGATCAGAGAGTGTTGAGAAGGACTAATAAAATATATTTGGTAAAATGGATATAAGAAGAGAGACCTGCAGTGAATTCAACCCAGTCCACTTGACATCGGGTAGGTACATGACAGTGGTAGGCTTACCGTAATACTTCAATAGCCCAGGCTATTATTTGTTTCAATCACTAAACTTTCGAACAAAACTCTTGCTCAGCAAAGATGGGAAATACTATAACATTTATTATTTAAACCAGTATGAATATTCCTACCGTACGTAGGCCTATACACAATACCAGGCTGTCGAAATAACGCCTACACACGCACGCACGCAAGCACGCGCACACGCGCACATACACACACACACGGTGGAGGAGTGGTAATCGGGAGTGTCGGGAGAATTCCCGGTGGGCCGCTAACGTTTCGGGGCTGTCGGGCTGATTACTGCGGGATAACAATATTGCGTTTATAAAAGTTCCTTGCATCCTGAAATGGTACAGCCCTGGGGGGTATACCACGAAGCTCGCTGAACATACCCAGGCTTTCTTGGGAAAACCTGGCTCGACAGAGCCGCAACTCGCAATCAGAGTTAAATGGTACCACGAAGCTCACTTTAGATTCAATTAGTTGAACCAGGTTTTCCGCTTTAGGTTCAGTGCGCGTTCACGTGAGAGGGGCGTTTTTTGCGTCATTTTTCTCACCTTTACGATAGATCAAGCAGTCTATATGCGTATAAATGAAAAGATTCTGCATATTGTCTGTAAAATAACTATGCCAAATGCAGAATTGTTCGCCATTAATCCAAATAGAATGATGATGATTTAAAAATGCATAAGCAACGTCCATCCTGCCTTATTCTATCATTTAGGGAATTCACTTTAAATACACCCTATTTAAGAAATGTCTCGCATGTTTTCGACCGCTGAGAGGTAGCGGCTGTAGCGTAGTGGATTAGCATAAGACCCGAACGCCAGCGACCGGGGTTCAAATTCGCCGGTCTATCATCATGCATTTTACCCCCATAAATGTGGTGCCAGCACGGCCTTGAAAATATGGGTTCAAGTTCGAAATAAGCACAAAAATATAATTCCATAAGCTTTAGTGAATAAGTATTCCATATGCATGAGAATTAGGACTTTATAGGCTTCACATAAATTCGCGTCACTTGGGAGTCGAACCCCCCGCGCAGATATTCAAGACTGACGCGCTACCTCCACTCTAGCACTCTGTCACTGAGACACAATGCGCAACAGTAATCATTCTCTACATAAGGTCCAAAAGGACTATCAAATAACGAAAACCCTCTGATGAGAATCTGTATCTCTCATGAAGAACCCCAATTTCGTTGTTTGCACAATGACAATAAAGTCTGAAATCTGAATATCGTCAGACAATGCCAAGGGATCGGTTCTGTCCCGTAAAACCCTCTGTCTCCGGAGAGACGCCTGTACGAGAAGTGCGCCGGGGTCCACGGGAACACCCACAAATGGTGACACCATTGTCAGAGGAGGGGCTAGGAATCTGCGCACGCCGATTTAAGTAGCCGATCTCCGGCTAGACTAAGCCGAAAAACTGCTCCCGACCAGGTTTGGTTGCGAGCATAAGTCACCATGGTGATACAGCGACGCTAAAAGAGATCGACTTTCGTGGTACAACTAACCCAGGCTTGGAGCTCAACATACCTCGCTAACCCTCTAAGCAAGCTTTGTGGTACAGGGCCCAGGTGGGCCTTGAACTGCGATTGGTCAGAAAGACGTAGCAGCTAATAGCAACATTGAAATCTCTGCAGGCTCAAACACAGTGACACACAAATACACACACACTTTTAGTGTTTTTCACCCGCTCCTTATCCTTGCTTGCCCCAGCAAGTTTGTGCGGCGTGCTTGTTGTTTTGTTTCGGGTGTAGCTAGATGCGGTATGGTGTTGTCGTTTTTCTAATTGACTGGTTGTTGCTAGACAGTAGGTGAAAAAACGACAACGTTTGTCAAACCAAAAGAGCGTTAATAGCACGATAAAAAAATTATCGCCATTCAATTTGGTTTACGTTAACGCCGTTAATAACGCGTTAAACTGACAGCACTAATAAAAAAGATTGATATTTGGGGCGTTATTTCCTGTCGTACTCTTCAGGAATAAAGCATAAAAATGCAAAATAAATTCTTAAAAAGATATGTACATATATTATAGCGATATTTGGCGCTAGTGTATCGATTCTCTTATCGCAAGAAGAGTGATTATATATCGCTGTATCAATATTTTGTCCCAACCATAGAGTACATACCATACCCTCCTGCGTGGTGTGGGTCATTTGTTCTACATCATGGTTTAACAAGGTCAAACTGCTTGACACCAGAACCAGTTAGGCAGGGCACTAAAGAGTGGAAGAGAGCCACATTGAGACTGCCGGGAGCACAATGAAATCTACATTCGCTCATCCAGAGGCAGGTGCAGTCAACTCTGGACAGATATCCTCACAGCATTACTCTCCCTTATAGCTGTCGGATGGTCATGGCACAACAGATTACACTCAAATCACTCTTTCATATACATATATTTATTGTATTTTTTTTGTTTTAACAACATACACAGACAGACCCTTACACCATCATAATAAGAATACAAATTAAGTAATTTCTTAAATTAAATTAAAAATAAGAGGTACATTTATGTACACGCATTGTGGCGACCTGACCACGTGAGTGTCTCTCTCTTTTAAAAAAAAAAAATATTTTATTTGTTTAGTCAAAGAGAAAGAAGGTTAGAGAGAAAGATATAAAGTGGGGAAATTAAAGGGGAACCGTGCCTGTTGGGGGACAATCCACATTACATATCAACAATATATTACATGTCTTGATTTTTTTTAAATGTACAGTAACCATTTATCCTAGCCTTTAGCAAATTAGTCTTCCTTAGCTTTTAATCTAGATGTGAGTCTCTCCATTGTTTGAACATCACCGATAATGTTGAGCCATTGTCTGTAGTCAGGTGCAACCGACTGGAGCCAGTTCTTATGCCGCGTTTCCACTGCAGGGTGCGGAACGGATCTGTTCGCAAAGGTGCGGTAGGGAGGGGGCGGTATAGCTCAGCTCAGTTCCGAGGTCGCGTTTCCACCGCCGACAGTACCCTTTAAGGTAGGCCGGATGTCGATCGCCGCGGCAGCTACGTAAACATCCTAAACAACGTCTTCCTCCCCAAGAATGCAGACGAACGTCTCCATCTCCTTGTTCGCCCAATCAAGCGTTTTACGCGACATGTTAATTGTAAAGAATAATACCTCGAGGCCACTGTTTGTTTGTTTTTATCCCCACGTCGCCCGGAAGTGATGATTCTGTCGACCAATCAACGGAGGGGGTGTGTAGCTAGAATTTCCCGGGACCCTTTCAGGCGTCTCGTCTTGTTTTCAGTAGCCCAACGGAGGAGTACTGAAAACGAGGCCAAAACGAGTACAGCTAAGTCCGGGTCACGCCCACTTTTGGCGGTGGAAACGCAACCCGTACCGCACCTTTGCGAACCGATCCGTTCCGCACCCTGCAGTGGAAACGCGCCATTAGTGATGGCCTTTTTTGCTGCAGCAAGAACCTACGGACTTCAGTGAGGGTTTCATTCCGTCTATGCACGGCACCTTCTCAACGAGCAGGTGTGCGCCTGCAGCAGGGGGCGCCAAAATACCTATTCCCCACACAATGTCGTACTTCATTGATAACCGCTACGCAGCGCATTTTTTTTTATACTACTCGTGGCGCCACCCATGTGATTTGCCGCCCCCCACAAATATGCCGCCCCGGGCGGCTGCCCGGGTCGCCCGTGCCTAAAACCGCCACTGGATGTAGGCACTTCAATATCTCTCCAACAAGCTACATAATCGACATTACACCAGTAAATAAGTGGACTTGTGCTGTATTAAAGTATTCCCTGAAGTTAGGGAGTGCCAGTCTTTTGGCAGCTGTAGAGTGGAATATCGAATTCTGTTTTTTCCCCCCCCAAATAAATCTAGACATCAGTCTATCCCAATTGACCCTTCGCTAAGCCACGCCCAAAAACCGCCCTAGGCCAATCGTAGTTTAGCAACGGTAACTAAGCGCGGAGGACCTGACAAGCTTTTGGGCTAAGTGAAGATGCCGAAGCACTGTGCCTATGGGTTGTGCAAAACGGACAGCCGATACCCAAAGAGTTTGGAGGGTGGTGTTGTTTTTTTTCCATTCCCGAAACCCAAAACTCAATACGAGAAATGCCGTGAGTGGATCAAAAAGTGTGGGAGGCCCCAATCGCAGATGAATGTCTCGACGATAACCAAGAACACTTACATTTGCTCCAAGGTAAGAACAAGCTAAAGTTATCAAGTTATCAAGTGAGCTAAATCATCTCAGTATTGCTTGAATATAATTACGGTCCTTTGTTCACAATGCATATATTTTAACGTAAAAAGAGACTATAAGATACTGTTGAATGTATTTTGGCACTTTGTTAAGTGTCCAACATGAGGACAAGCTAATGTAATAAGGTGACCAGACAGTCCCTGTTTTTCGCTTACAAAGATTAAAACATTACACTGTTTTGCAGGTGTTTACATGTCTGAACTGATAATGTCCCCGGATTTTCTCAGAAATATGGTCACCTCATAATGTAATTAAGCTAGCGAATAGTTAACTCATCTCAGTATTGCTTGCAAATGATTACGGTTCTTTGTTTAGAATGCGTACATTTTAACGTAAAATGAAATGATAAGAGACAAGATGCAGGCTCGCTTTGACATACTGTTCAATATATTTTAGCATTTTGTTAATGGACAGCCGACACACGACTTCCCCAATCCCATTGCTGCTCTCCCGGGGTCAGTTCGTACGCGGGAGCATCAGGGGGGTTGCCGGAGGTCTCCACGGAAAAGGTACGCGAACTTACAGGTTCACTAGTCACTTATGAGACGCTCTCACATCTGTTTAAAACTATGTTCTTTATTAGGTAGTGAAATTATTACACAATACAGCATGCATACTTCATATGAAATGTATTTATTAATTATTGAAAGAAAATGATCATAACCTCAAGAAAACAACTGTGTAATCAAGTAGGCTAACTAAACTAAACCTGTGTTCAACTGATTGTTTACAGAATCAGGTGTGACCAGCCGGAAACGAACACCTCATTCTCCACCGAGGACACATCACTACAGTGTGACTTGACCAACAACAGCGGTAAATTGAAATGGGGAGGAAGAAACTAAAGAAAAACAAATCTAGATTGTTTTTAATGTTACACCACTTTTCCACATCAAAATGTATCCTCTGTAAATGGTAGTCCTCCTCACACATCACAAAAAAGTCACACCAAGGCATGCCTGTAAGTCCCAGCTGCCCTATTATCTGATAGTAGTAGGCGTGGGTCTCCTTTAACCTTTGACTACCATCTGACTGTTTTTGGAGATAGGGACAGTCTTGGCAGCTGCTCTTTGATGGACATTTTATTTCAAGAAGGCCAAAGCTTGTACCATCTTTGACCCTCCTATCTGGGGATGTGCCGAGGTGTGGAGCATTGGGATTAACCACAAAGCCGACAGGGGAAACTAGATTGCCTGTTATTACTGTATACTTCTGCGCTGCCTCGGGCTCAAGTTCTACCCCTCGCCTCATTGCCTTGGTCTGCTTACCTGAGGTGGCCTTGAGCCTAACAGCCAAAGCACCGAAGTCGGCCCTCCTAGAACAAATACACTTAAATACACTTGATGTGAGTCGTGGAGCCCTTGCAAGATGCCAGGTTTTATTTGCATCTTGTTGTCTGGTCTCTCTTTCTAGGGCTGCAGACTGGGATAGTGTGATTGCTAAGACATCTAGACTACACATGTCTTTCTCAGACAGCACAAAACAATAATTTGAGGGCTGTGCTGGCAGAGGGAAATCTGGGAAGTTAAATGAAGTAGATGAAGTAGATGATGGTCCTGGAGGGTCAATGAGAGGAAGCTGTAAAACATAAGAAAATAATAAACATTAATCATTTCTCTTTATTTTTGTCATTAACAGAAGATCTCGACAACCAAGAGGAACTGAGTCTGCAACCAAGCCGTGAAGCCAACCAAGAGGAATTGAGAACTCTTCAGGATGCATTAACTGCACAAAAGCAGGAGATAATTAGTCTGAGGGTTAAGCTTGAGGCAAAGGACAGGGAACTCCACCTTCAGAAGTGCACAGACTTAAACCCTGAGATATTGAACATAAGCCATGTGCCTGATTATTTCCAATACTGCACAGGTTTTACCTATGACCAGTTTAATGTCTTGTGTAATTTGTTTTCCATTCCAACTGACCCAGATGCACCACAAACACACATTCCACTGACATATAAAAAGATTGATAATGAGATCTCAAAACTTACGCTGCGCAGTCAATTGTTACTGACACTGATGAAATTTAGACAAAATTGGGACCACAAAGATTTGGCATTCCGCTTCAAGATTCGTTTACAAAGTGTCAGCACTTTGATAAACTCCTGGGTGGACTATATGTTTGAAATTCTAGGGAAATTGTCTGTTTGGCCACACAGGGACGTTATTTCAGAGAATATGCCAGCTAAATTTAAGGAACAATTTCCGAACACCTTTGCCATTCTAGATGGCACAGAACTTAAAATTGAGAAACCTAGTTCACTAGTGTTGCAGAGTCAGACTTACTCCACCTACAAGTCTACAAACACCCTTAAGTCTCTGGTGGCATGTGATCCACGAGGTGCCCTCATTTATGTGTCTGCCCTCTTCACTGGATCCATTTCAGACAAGGAAATATTCAATAGGAGCAACATCATTGATGTTTTGAAGGGGTGTGTTCAGTGTGGCTACCTAAATGTAGGAGATGGATTGATGGTTGATAAGGGTTTCCTAATAGAGAAAGAAGTTGAGGAGATTGGCTTGAAACTTAACATTCCACCTTTTGCAAGAGCAAACAGACAGATGCCACATGCAGATGTTGATCTGACAAAAAAAATAGCCAAGCACAGGGTCCATGTTGAAAGAGCTATTGCGAAGATAATTCTTTTTTAAATTGTGTCAGGCAGAATCCCCATTTCTCGGCTTGGGAACATAAATCAAATATGGTATGTTGTCAGTATGTTGTCTAACTTCCAGCCACACATCATCAAATATTAAGGTTTGTGTGGAGAACAGCTAGGGGGTCATGATGAAAAATAAAGAATATATACTGTACTATACACTGCCTCATCTCATTCATTTACCTGATGGCTTAGGCCACTTCCTAGTGAGTATTTCTCTCCTCCTACAGTTATGTGAATAGGGGGCCTGTTCACCAAGTAGCTGATAGGTGTTCCTGTCTGCCTTTTGAGAAGCGCAATTTTCTCCTCTGTAACTGAGACGGTCCTGAAAAACAATTCCCTATCAATGCAACGGTAGGGCTTTCATGTGCAGAAGTCTGTTGTGCATCCTACTTGGAAACCTTAGATCCCTAATGTTCAACGTACCTGCTTCCTGAATAGCGACAATCAATTGGCCGCCGCTTACGACTTTCGGTAGCTTTAGCCACAACTACAGTTGAAATTGGCACAGCCCTGATCTTGCTACCCCTTGGCTTGTGCCACTGCTGAGGTAGGCTTGTGCAAGATGACGTGCTCGGCTCATAATCTCTTGCTTTAGATATAGCCAGGTCCAAGGCATATACCAGACCTACTACGTGTGAGCAGTAGCCTGCGGCGCTGAAAAATAAAAGCTGGAGAATTCATCTTTGCCAAAGTGATCAGACGTCTTGGTGCTATTTAACAACACTTATGTACAGTTTAAGCTGTTCGATTTATAATGATTAGAAAATCACTTACCCTGCTGTGCAAGAACATTGCTGCTCCTTGATGCCTCCAGTAGTAGCGCTAACGAGTAGCAAGTGAGGTGTCTGTTTTCAATTGCGACCTATATGCTTTGGCCTCAATATTTATTTCCCCATTGTCTGACTTCGCGCAGATGTCATGAATGTATCCCTCAAAAGCATACTGAAGCCCCTTTTGCCTTGTTCTTTCAGAGATCTCCCCTGAACTCCAGAAATTAGCTATTATCTCTCTCGGGACGTCAGATAACGGTACATACATCATTGAGTTCAATGAGAGAGGTACGAAAGCTTGTCAGGCGTAGCAACAGTAGTTAAGGGGGGCGGGGCTAAGCGAAGGGTGAATTGTGAAACTGGATATGTGGTATACAAACAAAATGTGTTATACAGGCAAAATATTCATTTTCACTGCCTTTATCCTTTCAGTAAGGCTCAGTGGATAAGTTGACCACTTTTCAATTTCGTTCCGAATGTTGCCATCAATATGGTCATAGTTGTTTCGGAAAAGCTGTGACAAGTTTTTGGTTATGCTAATGCTTGAATATTTAATTGATTTAGCTTTCCAATTCCATTTAAATTCTTTAAGTTCTTCATTTGGAGAGCAGTAAAATGTAAGAATTTGAGTTTTAGATAAGTTTAATTTGTAACCTGAGTGTACCCCAAAATGTTCTAAAATTTGCATAAGTTCCATAAAGAAGTTTACTGGATCTTTTAATATGATCAAAACGTCATCCGCGAAAAGACTTATAGCATGGTTTTGGTCATTGATATCTATTCCTGTTATTACATCCTCTTGTCTAATCATTTGGGCTAATGGTTCTATACAGAGAGCAAACAAGGTAGGTCTGGTTCCTCTTTCCAAAGTAAATCTATCCGACAGTGAGCCGTTTACTTTAATTCTAGCTGTTGGTTTGCTATAGAGTGATGTGATGCATTGAATTGTTTTCTCATTCAATTAAAAATTTTCTAAAGTTAAATATAGTAAATCCCAGTTGACCCTATCGAATGCCTTTTCGGCATCTAGGCTGATCAATGCTGCTGGTATTTTATTTTTTGTATTTTATAGTGCTGTCAGTTAACGCAAACCAATTTTAACACCGTTAATTTTTTTATCGCGCGATTAACGCTCTTTTGGCTTGGCAAACGTTGTAGTTTTTTCACCTGCTGCAACAACTTGCCACATTAGAAAAACGACACCACCATACCGGATCTAGCTACACCGGAAACAAAACAACAAGCATGCCGCACAAACTTGTTGGGGCAAGCATCCGTCTCGGAGGTCCGAGGACGTTGCCTAGCGACACGCACAAACACGCCCATTTTCCTCGGACGGCGAACTCGCCATCTCGGTTGAACTCAGTGGTGACCGAGCAAAATTCCGAGACAGAATTCAAGATGGCTGCGCCCAGTGTGACTTGAAGTATGAACTGTTTTCATTGTGCTTGGACCACTTTGGTGGTTTAAATGGCAATTTCAATCACTCGTATTACTGCAATACCTTACTGCGTCCGTATATCTGCCTATGGTCTATAGCCTACTTATTTTGGAGCGCCTGGTCCTCTGCCAATGCTACCGCGACAACAGCTTTCCGGGTGGCGTCCATGTTTTCCTCTTGAAGTGTGGGCGTGGCGTCAGATCCGAGATCCGAGTCGGTTCGCAGAGAATACTCGAACGCAGCTCTGTTCAAGCCCGCACGAGAGTTCATTGTTGTCATTAGCTGTTACGTCTTTCTGACCAATCGCAGTTCAAGGGCCACCTGGGCTGTACCACTTCGGGAGGGGCCGCTCGGTTACTCCCCTCTAGACAAAATCGACTTGGTTGCGACTTTGACAGTTTGAGGGTTGCGTCTGTTGAATGAGTGAGGTCGCAGGCGCACAGCTCAGGCTGCCGGACAGGCAGCCTGAGCTAACATACCGTAGGCCTACGTACGGTAGGAATATTCATACTGGTTTAAATAATAAATGTTATAGTATTTCCCATCTTTGCTGAGCAAGAGTTTTGTTCGAAAGTTCAGTGATTGAAACAAATAAAGTCCTGGGCTATTGAAGTTTTATGGTAGGCCTAGCACTGTCATGCACCTACCCGATGTCAAGTGGACCGGGTTGAATTCACTGCGGGTCTCTCTTCTTATGGCGCGTTTCCACTGCAGGGAGCGGATCGGATCGCAAAGGTGCGGATCGGGTCGCGTTTCCACCGCCAAAAGTGGGCGTGACCCGGACTTTGCCGTACCCGTTCTGGCCTCGTTCTCGGGACTCCTCCGTTGGGGTACCGAAAACGAGACGAGACGCCTGAAAGGGTCCCGGGAAATTCTAGCTACACACCCCCTCCGTTGATTGGTCGACAGAATCATCACTTCCGGGTGACGCGGGGATAAAAACAAACGAACAGTAGCCTCGAGGTATTATTCTTTACTATTAAAGGTCCCATGACATGAAAATCTCAATTTATGAGGTTTTCTAACATAAATATGAGTTCCCCTAGCCTGCCTATGGTCCCCCAGTGGCTAAAACTTGCGTTTGGTGTAAAACGAGCACTAGCTGTTCTGCTCGCCTTTGAAAAAACGGAGGCTCAAGCGCGCTGATTTGGAAATCTGTGCTCATGACGTCATGAGGAATCTCAGCTCCTCCCCTTACTCTGCCTGGCCCGCCCAGAGACGTTGGCCCGCCAATGAGACTCGACCGTGCGAGCGCCACATGTGTGTGTGTTGTTACGTATTTTAAGAATCTAAGCTACCTACACATAGCTCCAATGATGCAGGACCAAACATATAAGCCGTAAATACCATACATAGCCACAAGGGGAGCAAGACCCTACTGAAGATTGTAATAAATACTTTAGCCACAGAAGGCAGCATCACAGACCAGGCGAGAAAGTACTGAAGATTATCTTGCATCGGCTTCCCCCTACTACTTCCGAACCACGCTGATCAGACTCTTAACAGCCTACAGACCCACATTGACTTTAGAACTCTCCCGGCAGCGATAGGACATACGTGGGTCAGCTAGGTCTTGGATCAGCTAGGAGAATACTCTCGCACGTGCTAAAGCACATCTTCAATCTCTCTTTACTTCAGAGCATCAGTTTACCATACCGAAAATACTTTATACAAATAAAGTCTCTTTAAAGCTATTCCTTTGGATTCGACCCCTCTTTCCCTGAAGAACTCTGCAGTGTGAATACACACACTGTAACGCAAGTGTTTCTTGTCGGTTCTTTGACGTGTCTTGTATTTCCACAACGAGACTGTCGTGGGGGTTATCTAAGCCATGGTTGAGAAGGAACTGGGGGAAAGGAACTTTGGCTTTGACTCCTCGAACATGAACCACGACAAGGAGGAGAAAGGGATCTTTGCCGGGCAGCGCTTATGCACCTCCGCCTCTGGCGGTGGTCCCTCAGCGGGGCTCAAGCGGGAGACATTCGCCGCCAACAATCCCCTTCTCCTCCATGTCGTGGTTCATGTTCTTGAGGGAGTCAAAGCCAAAGTTCCTTCCCCCCAATTCATTCCCAACCTTGGCTGAGATAACCCCCAATACGAGTCTCGTTGTAGAAATACCAGATACGAGAGTCCGACGTGTTATGTGCCATCACACCAACAGCAGAACGGTTATCCAAATAACAAGGAAGTGTACAACACTTGCGTTACAGTCCTGGAGCTCTATATCTAAATAATATCATATACATAGATATCTATATCATATAACATATTGTGTGCGCCTCCAGACGATATTATGAATCACAAACGACTTTGTCGGGTTCTGCGACGTCTCTGGTTCTTCCACTTTCACATCAACCTGAAGTCGACTGAACCGCGCGCTGCCTGCTGCCGGCTGCCCGCTGCCGGGCGATGGTGCCTCGCGGCAACCGGCGGCATGTCGCAGTTCATGTACTTCAGCGAGTCAAATCAAAGTTCCTTTCCCCCAATTTCTTCTCAACCATGGCTCAGATAACCCCCACGACAGTCTCGTTGTGGAAATACAAGACACGTCAAAGAACCGACAAGAAACACTTGCGTTACAGTGTGTGTATTCACATTGATGTGGACGTTGAAGAACCAGGAACGTCGGAGAACCCAACGCGGTCGTTTGAGATTCATAATATCGGCTCACACAGCTTTTGGCCGTGATAATATATATTATATATGATATAGATATCTGTGTAGGCTATATGATAATATTTAGATATAGAGCTCCAGGACTCCCGTGTGTTCTAGAGAATATTTACAGAACACGGCTAAAGGCTGTGTGCGGCTCGCCATTGCGATACATCCACTGTAAACAGAGCGCATGGTGGCTGCAAGCTGCTCAGGGCCACACCCCCACCCTCCTCCTTGACACGCCCACCGAAACAGCGCATTTGGGGGAAGCTCAATGTGCGACTGGCTCGGAGTGGCTGTAACTCTGCACCACGGCTGAATTTAGGGAACGTCTTTGAATACTGTGTTAGTTGCCCACTAATACCTATATTAAAGAATACATAAAATAGCATGTCATGGGACCTTTAACATGTCGCGTAAAACGCTTGCTTGGGCGAACAAGGAGGTGGAGACGTTCGTCGGCATTTTTGGGGAGGAAGACGTTTTTTACGATGTTTACGTAGCTGCCGCGGCGATCGACATCCGGCCTACCACAAAGGGTACTGTCGGCAGTGGAAACGCGACCTCGGAACTGAGCTGGGCTATACCGCCCCCTCCCTACCGCACCTTTGCGATCCGATCCGTTCCGCACCCTGCAGTGGAAACGCGGCATTACTGTCCTTCTCAACACTCTCTGATCTCACGAAAAGGCTAGCAGCACGAAATCAAGGGATATTTAGAATTGAAAAAAATGTGTGATTAATCGCGAGTTAACTGACATTAATGCAATTAATCGCCCTAGTATTTTATGTATAATGTGAAGTATTCTCCTGATATTATCCTGAGTTTGTCGACCAAAGACAAAGCCAGTCTGTTCCTCATTAATCAAATCTGATACTATTGTTTGGAGCCTGTTTGAAATTATAGTGGTATAAAGTTTGTAATCTATATTAAGTATTGATATTGGTCTATAATTTTGGCAGTATTCTATTCTTTATCCTTTAGTGGTTTGGGAATGAATTGTAATTATTGCTTCCTTCCAGGAGGGAGGAGTGTTATCTTTGGTAATGGTCCAATTAAAGGCTCTAAGTAATACTGGCGACAGATCTTTTTGAAGCTTTTTGTACTACTCAGATGGTTTGGCCTTGTTTGTCTTCAATTTTCTTATTGCCTTTTGGATTTCATCTGTAGATATCTTTGCTGTTATGCGTTCACTTTGCACTTCACCTATAGGAGGCACATCCAGGGAGTCTAGATATTTTTTGGTATCCTGATGATTTGTTGTCGATGTTTGGGCGTAAAGATCTTTGTAATAATCCGTGAACATATTTTCAATTTCGTTTGGTTCATATTTAATTTGGTTGGTATTAGGATCACGTAGTTTATTGACTGTAATCCCTGCCTGTTGCTTACGTAATCTTCTCGGCAATAATTTGGCATCTTTAGGTCCTAATTCATGGTAATTTTGT
This sequence comes from Gadus macrocephalus, assembly GCF_031168955.1. Lineage (NCBI taxonomy): Eukaryota > Metazoa > Chordata > Actinopteri > Gadiformes > Gadidae > Gadus > Gadus macrocephalus. The sequence goes on from NC_082397.1 coordinate 24,507,507, forward strand.
TTTAAATACCTAGCCTTTATCTATATTTCCTGTTGTACTATTCTATCAATTTGGTTTCTCACCTCTTTCATTTGTTGCTGTATTTTTTTGTCTGTTTTCTCTTTATGTTTCTGTTCCAATTGTTTCAGGTCAGCTAACAGAGACTTGTACTGAGTTTCTTTTTCTTTTTTAAGTTTACTTGTAATTGCAATTAATTTTGATGGAGGGTTCTGCTTCGAGGTTTCCATTCTCCCACCATAGGAAACGTAGGTAATCTTGATCTTCTGCCTTCACGTGGAACTGGTGAAACATGTGCTCAATATCACGCATGATTGCTACAGGACCTCGACGAACCGACAGAGGACTCCAACCAAGGTATTTGTCAACTCTGGGCTTGTCAGGAGATGATCATTTAGGCATGTCTCTTTAAATCTTGCGGAGCTGCCAAAGCCAACACGAATTTTCCCAGGCTTTTGCGGATGATACGCCCCGTGGTGGGGAATGTACCATGCTGGGGCTTTGCTGATGTCTCCTTCTAGGACCGTTTCTGCATCTCCACGGGTTATGGTCTCGTCCATGAAGGTCTTGTAGTCTTGGTAGTACTGCTCGTTTCTCTTCAGCTTCCTTTCTAGGCATCTGAGACGGTGGATAGCACATATCTTGTTATCTGGTTGTTGTTAGTTTGGTATGTCTTTCTTGAATAGCAGTGGCATTTCATAATCACCATTCTCCTTGAGCCTGATGCACTTTTCCATCCTTGACAGGAATCTGAGGTCTTCTTGAGATATGTTGCCGTCCTCTGAAGCTCTTTCCACAAAGTCAGATTCCAGCACCTTGATGACAGCTGCAGGCGAGACAACTTCCTGGACCTGTGTTCAACAGACATAGTGCACTTCGCTTGTGAGGTTTGAAAAGGATGGATTACCTGGTAAAACTTGCTTCACGATGACCTGGTGACTCACTCCAATCGCATCTCCATAGTCGAGACATAGGTTGCTGTAGCCAACTACACTCCAGCCCAAGTCCGTTTTCAGTGCAAAGGGCTGATTTTCTTCACCAGAATCCACTTGGGACGAGTGCTTGAGGACAGTTGTACACAATAAGCAAGCCTACTTCGCAGCTTTGGCGCGAAGCTATCTCGTCTGCGATGTGTTCGAGATCTGGCCATGCTTTCGCCGTCTCTGGTGTGGGAATATGATCTCTGTTTGCCGGTATGAATTCTCTTGTATAGGTCAGTGGCAGGGGAATTATCTTGTCCGAATAAATTCCTCTTACTTGCAGACCAGTCAGTTTCCTATAGGACACAACAGTGTCTCTTGAAGCCATTGTTGAGAGCTTTAGCTGAACTGGTTCGTTCTTCGCATGTAGAGCCTTTGCCGTGTCGTCCAGGAGAACGGTTGTGTCACTCTGTGTATCCAGAAGTGCATGCACAAGAACTTCACGATCAGGCTCACTTGTGGCTGACACCCACACTGGGATGATGGTGGACATATGACTTTCTTTGACATGCTGGAGGATGTTGCTTCAAGTGAGGTTCTTGCTGCCCTATCCTGTGACTGTTCAATCTTGCGTCCATTTGACATTTCTCTTCCTGCATCAGGCATTGTTGACATCCTTCCTTGGTGAGATTATCATGGAGGCAAGTCGGGTGTTTTTTCTCACACATTTTGCAGATCATTCTGTTTTCGCAGTCCTTTGAGCGGTGGCCAGACTTCAGACAGCCAAAGCACAACCTCTTTTCTCGCACAAACTTGACTCGGTCAGACATTTCCATCCATGAATTTATAACACTTGGGAAGACTGTGCCCTGTCCTTTCACAGAACACACAGCTTGTGGCGGCAGCCTTTCCGTCTCAATTTGTCGCCAATACCTTTGCTCCAGGACCTCTGTTCATTGGATCCTTGCTCTTCTCACTTTCAACTGGTTTTAGAGCATGGAGGTATGATTGGGTTGCAGGCGATTTTTGCTTCACGTGTACCGAACTTGAAGTTTAGCAAGCATTTTCTGATTCTCATTTCAGTCATTGAGTATCTCAAGACCCTCAATCTGAGACATGGCGGCTTCACAGCTGCGGAGGTAGTCAGCAAGTTCTTGGAGTTCCGAGCTTCCTTTGGAGCTTATCTTGGGCCATGAATCAAGCTTGTCTCTGAAAGCTTTGGCGATGAGGAATGGATTGCCATATCTCTCTTCTAAGACGGTCTGCGTAATATGCAGACTCTGTGCCTAGAAGGAAATTACTCTCTATGGCCCTTTTCGCAACTCCACCCACATACCTTCGCAGGTAATATATCTTCTCTTCACCCGGTATGTTTTTCCAGTCAATCAGCATATTAAATGAATCCTTCCAGTCGTTGAATCTGAGTGGATCGCCGTTGAACGTTGATGGTTCAGGTATAGGAAGACGACTCGCGCTGATGGAGTCTGCGAACACTTTCACGAGGGCTGCAGTTGTATCTTCTTTGTTAAGAAGTGGCATAGCTTGTGGTGGAGGGTGATGCTTTGACATGTTACTTTCCTGTTTGACCTCTTTCTTCTCCTATTTCAAGGGGAAATGTTGATGGAGCAGCGCTTCCACTTCTTCATCTGAGCATTCATTCTGCTCATATACTTGCCGTCGTGCCTTGGCAGCCTTTAGCTTCCTTAAAGTATCCATTCGCTCTATTTGCCTGCGCTTGCCCTCCAGAACCCTCTTCCTCTCTGATTCTTCAACTTCGAGAACCCTCTTCCTCTCTGATTCTTCAGCTTCGAGTTTTTCAAGTTCTTCGATATATCGTTCCTTTTCGAGCAGCAGCTTCAGTAGCGGTGTATTGCATGTGTGAAGGAGACTGAACTCCCGCCCCAGAAGGTGGTACCTCAGCTTGTCCAGGACCCATTTGATGGCCAGGGCCTCCTTCTCCACGGTGGAGTAATTCTTCTCATTGGAGAGGAGTTTCCTACTGATGTAGGCCACGGGGTGTTTCTCTCCCGCCCGGACCTGGGATAATACCGCTCCCAGTCCTACTTTGGACGCATCTGTGTGTACTATCAGGGGCAGAGAGAAATCAGGGGTTATCAAGATGGGTTCCGAGCAGAGGGCTCACCGAAGGAGTCTGAATGCCATCTCTGCTGCCTCTGACCAGGTTACACAGTCTGGCAGGGGCTTCCGGGTCAGATCATGTAGGGGGCTGGCCAAAGTGGCAAAAACCGGGGATAAACCTCAGGTAGTGTCCTACCAGACCCAGGTACGATTTCACCAGTTTTTTTGAGGTGGGGTGGGGCCAGTCCTGGATGGCCGCAACCTTGGTCTCCTGGGGTCGGACGTTCCCATGTTCGACTTCGTAACCCAGATGGACGTCTCCTCCAGACCCAGGCGGGTGGGTCTGGAGGATGACCATGGTCCTCCCGGGTACCTCCGAGAAGGCATCCTGGTGTTGTAGGACGACTTCCTCAAGGTCCTGCTTCTGGGCAGGGCTGAGGTCATGGGGGGGACCTCCGGTATGCCACGGGGACCTCCGGTATGCCGCGCTGGGTGGCTAGAACCAAGGGAGCCGGTACCGGTTGGGAAGTTCCGGTCCGCCACTGCTTCAGCAGGTTGATATTGTAGAGTTGGGTGGGTTTGCTTCTCCCGGGCTGCCGTACCTGGTAGTTCACCTCTCCCACCCTTTAGACCACCTCGTATGGCCCCTGCCACTTGGCCAGGAATTTGCATTCCGCGGTTGGTATCAGGACTAGGACCAAGTCTCCTGGCCGAAATATGCGCAGCTGGGCTCGCCGGTTGTAGACCCGTGCCTTGGCCTGTTGGGCCTGTCAGAGATGGTCCCGGACGATGGGCCAGACCTGCGCCATGTGGCTCCGCACCTGCTCTACATGGTCCACCATGGTGCGATATGGGGAGGGCTGACTCTCCCACGCCTCTTTGGCGAGGTCGAGGAGTCCCCTTGGTCTCTCATCGTACAATAAAAAAAAAACATGTGGAGGCTTGGGGTATTTTGCGGACTGCGAAGAGAAAACGGGGCAGGAGCTGGTCCCAATTCCTCCCGTCGGTCTCCATGGCCTTCTTGAGCATTTGCTTGAGTGTCTTAATGAACTGTTCAACGAGCCTGACTGTCTGGGGGTGGTACACCGAGGTTCGATGCTGTTTCACCTGGAGAAGACTAAGAAGCTCTTTCAATACCCGTGACATGAAGCAGGACCCCTTGTCTGTTAGTAATTAGCTGGCTATCCCTACCCGAATGAACAGAAGCATGAGCTCCTTAGCTACAGCCTAAGCGGTGCCGGCGCGGAGGGGCAGGGCTTCAGGATACCGGGTGGCGTAGTCCACCAATACCAATATATACCTATATATACCCGACAATGTCGAGTGCTAACCGGTCGAATGTTACCTCAATAATAGGCATGGGTTTCAGACCGAGGGTCTCGGGCAGTGCGCTGGCATTCCGGGCACACCTGACAGTACTGAAAGACGTCTCTCTTCACCCAGGCCAATAAAAACGGTCCAAAATCCTGTCCCTGGTTTTATCCATGCCTGGATGAGCCCCTACCAGAGTGTACCCTGAACAGGACTCAGGACCCCCCCCCCCCCCCCCCCCCACCTCTACTACCCGATACAGCAGGCCCGCCCTTGGTGCTGAGGGTGAGGTAAGCTACTCACTGATTCCCTCGCTTGGCCATCATGGGCGAGGACGTGGCCCCAGGCTTTCTTCAAGTCATCGTCCTGTAGCTGGGTGCTGGCGAACTGTCCGGGTCGGACCGTTCCTCCCCCCCTTGTTTGGAAGAAATCCGAGAACGGAGTGAGAGGGGAGCTCTCGGATCCTCCTGGTGGGCCGGTCTGTTCGGTGGCCGTCATGGTGTCCTCGGTGTCTAGGGGAGGCCCCGTAGAGTCCGCTCGGTGGGGTCCTCCTGTCGAGTGGGCTGGGGTGCCCGGTGGTGTAGGGCCATCCCCCTCGGACCCTCCGCCTTCTCCGGATGAGTTTGGGATGAGTGCTGGGGATGAGTGGGTCACCCGAGCACCATAAGTGGGTCGGCCTGGTCGACTGTGCCTTTGTTATATTTTATAAAATCCAACTTGTTTACATTTTAACGGTCTGTTACTTTGAATGAAAATTGTGTGCAATTTTTGAAAATGATCAATAATTGTATGCTCCTCATTCACTTTGCACTCACCACTAGATAGCGCCACTGCACTGTCAAAAGGAATGATGAGGAGAATAGAAAAGGACCCACTACATGAGGGACACAAAGCATGAATGGGTTGTAACCGTTGTCCTCCTGCTCATCTCCCACCAGGGACCTCAGCACAGAGAACCTGGCCTTCCTCAGCAGCCGCCAGGCCCTGGCCGACCTGGCCCACTTCCGCACCGCCATGGGGACCGCCCGGGGCCTAACAAAGAGCCTGTGGGTGGCGTTTGGGGGCTCGTACCCGGGCTCGCTTGCCGCCTGGTTCCGGCTGAAGTACCCTCACCTGGTCCATGCCTCTGTGGCCACCAGTGCACCTGTCCACGCCACCGTTAACTTCCCAGGTAGGACTTGCAGCACAGCGCTCCCATGGGACTGATGACAAAAAATAAAATGTATTACTGTGCAAAAGTTCCTTTATTTCAGTAATTCAACTTAAAAGGTGAAACAAAAATATTATATAGACTCGTTACATGCAAAGTGAGATAATTCATGCCTTTATTTGTTATGATTTTGATGATTGTGCCTTACAGCTTATGAAAACCCATAATTCAGAATCTCAGAAAATTTTAATATTGTGAAAAGGTTTAATATTGTAGGCTCAGAGGGTCAAACTCTAATCAGCTAATGAATCCAAAAAACAATGTCAGAAGCGTCTTACCTTGGCTGAAGGAAAAAAGTAACTGGTCGGTTGCTCTGTGGTCCAACGTCCAATTTTCTGATGAGAGCAAATTTTGCATCTCGTTTGGAAACCAAGGTCCCAGAGTCTGGAAGAAGAATGGAGAGGTACACAATCCAATATGCTTGAAGTCCAGTGTTAGTCTGTGTCGATTTGTGGAGCCATGTCATCTGCTGTTGGTCCACTGTGCTTTATTAAGTCCAGAGTCAATGCAGCCATCTACCAGGACATTTTAGAGCACTTTATGCTTCCTTCAGCAGAATAGCTTTATGGAAATGCTGGCTTTATTTTCCAGCAGGACTTGGCACCTGCCCACACTGCCGAAAGAGAAAGATGAGAGACATGAGACCGAACAATGCAGAAGAGCTGAAGGCCGCTATTGAAGAATCCTGGTCTTCCATAGGCTGATAGCATCCATGCCATGCCGAATTGAGGCAGTAATTCATTCAAAAAGGGCTAAAACCAAGTACTGACTACATATGCATATGCATCAGAGGCGGAGTGGCCGTCGGGACGATCGGGAGATTTCCCGGTCGGCCGGCCGGCCAGCGAGTTCAGGTGGACCGGCCCACAATTGTGTAGCAGCCTGCGAAGTCAGTTGGACCGGCCCACAGTTGTGAGCGGCCGCGAGGCGTCTGCAAGCCGGCCCTGAGCATAATTTATTCCCCGCCAAGACGCCGTGAAAATCCCCGAAATAAACAATATATGTCTCAAGAACATCCAACCAATATTTATACCACTTGCTTACTCTCTATGTCTCATTCATGTTTTGTTTTTTTTATATTATTTTTTTTTACTTCATTTAATTCTTCATTATTCAGGCGTTACAGAACTTTCATGGCCATGAATAAATAATACGAACTACAGTTTACTTTAACATGTTTGTTCTTGAATTGACGTAATGGAGCAAAGACTCCTGGCAAGGGCGTAGGAACCGGGGGGGACGGAGGGGACGTGTCCCCTCCAATTTTCGAGACAGGCGCATTTGTCGCCCCCCAAAAAATTATACCGCAAAATATATATATATATTTTTTATATTTTACTCGCTTTTATTTTGAAAGCGCAACACAGCGTCTTGTCACCTGCCCCATGTATGGCAGCGCGCAGGGTTGGGGGCGGTTGGAAGTTATAAGGACTTCAGGCTGGAAACGCCTTCGAATCGCTGCCTAGAAGAAAAGTTGCCTGCTTTCCATCGGGGACGTAAGCGCCGCTGTCACCGCTGCTGATCGCTGCCAGCCTGCAACTCTAATCGCGTGATCTCGTGATCTCGCGTGAATACGTCTCACTCGCAAGACAGCCATAAGCTGCCGCATCCCATCAACGGCTCAGACTGTTTGAGATGCGGGTGTCTGCAGCTAACGCAACAGGTTAGAGCTGTTCAAATGAAAAGACAGCAGTAGAATAGCTGAGAAGTTTTAGTGTCCTCTGCAGGCTCAAAACCTGGCTCCGGTCCACAATGTCTCAAAACAGACTCAACCATGTTGCTGTCTGTCATGTCCATCAGGATAGACTTGACTTACTGACAAGAAGTCAATTTGCAAGCATTTCGTGGCTGCAAATGACAGGAGAAGAAAACATTTTGGCTCTTTTGCCTAGGCCATAGTTTTTCAACCTTTTGTGTGTCACGGCACGTTTGACACTGTTGGATAACACTACAGTGCTATCTAGCTTTTATTTGTATCAGTATACACACTAATTTATATTTATCAGTTCATTACATCCATTCTAATGTCGTTTTCGTTTGCCTTCACACACCAATCAGTTAGTGGAAATGTTCGAATAATATCACATAGGCCTACTCGAGATTAAAAACAAGTTACATTTACGTTTACATTTAGGGCATTTAGCAGCCGCTTTTATCCAAAGCGACTTACAATAAGTACATTTGTCATAAGAAGTGCATCAATATATCGCTGTCGGTACAGAAAGGATGTTGATAGAACCGTTGGTGTATATGTTAAAATTCTTGATGCTGTTTTTCCCTTTAACCTTAACCTTTGCCTGTGTGTTCATTGAGGCATAAGATAGGCTACAACTAAGAAAATAAAAGGTATTCAGAAAATACGAATTCAAATTTAGATCAATATTTTTCACATGTTATTTATCAGTCTACAAAACTGTATGATAAGGCCTGCAATTAAATAATTGATTTGATATGTAGGCTATCAGTTCAATACTGCCATTCAAAATGTGTTTTCCTTTACAAATGTATATTTTTAGAAGAATAAAATACATTTGTGAATGTTTTGCAGTGTAGTTCATTTATGACATATTTCTCTTCGAACCATCAATGAATCTGTCAGGTTTCCGATATGTGTCCCCTCCAATGTTAAACACGTTCCTACGCCCCTGACTCCTGGGATTGGGAAATGCGTTTATCCAATAAACAGCTTGCAGGTCAAGTCCATTTTCGGAATTGTAGGGGGATAGCCCTAAAGACGCGTCAGACAGAGAAGGCGAGCAAGTTCGTGGTTGCTTGCTTTTGCTTGTTGTGGCACTCATGGAAGGCAAGAAGAGAAAAGAGAAAGGAGGGGCTGAAAAGGCCAGAATAAAGAAGAAGCGGATGCTGGAGGGGGATGCATCTAAGTGCTGAAATCAGGCATTAAAGAGTTGTGCAGGTGAATTAGCTCCACCATTGACGTTATTGCTAGGCGGGAGCTAGCACAAGCTGCTAGTCAAATGTGTATGTGCAGGCTGGTATATTTCAGACGAATTAATGACTTAACTGATCTTTCTCTTTTAATGGATGGAGAATACGTTAACAGATTTGGAACATGTAGTAGTAGTCGTCTAGTCGTGTCAACACGTTACACCGGTATTACCGAGCATAAATGGTATAAACTTTGAAACTAGGTCACTCCGTCAACTCTCCTCTCACACTAGGTGACAGCGTCTTATAACGTTCTATATTATATAATAGTATAATATAATTTTATAGATAATATCACGGCCAAAAGCTCTGCGCCTCCGGATGGCTGTAGTGCGGGGAGCACTACGGCCATCCGGAGTGCTTTTGTTTACCGGCGTTGCTATGGTTACTGGTCTTGTAAGGAAGTGCGCCAATTCTCGGAGCGCCAATTCTCTTCCGCACAGAGCAGAACTGTGACCTATTTTACCCATTTTTAATTTCTTAATTATAATTATATCATTCATTTTTACCAATTTTTTTTTTTATTACTGAAAAAATATATAAATAAACGGTGTTGCAGGGGGGTGGGGCCGGACCGGGGAGGATTCTCCCGGTGGCTATTAGTGCCCCACTCCGCCCCTGATATGCATGATTATACTTTTCAGAGGGCCGACAATTCTGTATCTAAAATCCTTCCTTTTTTTAATTCATGTAATATTCTCATTTTCTGAGATCTTGAATTTGGGGTTTTCATAAGCTGTAAGCCATAATCATCAAAATTATAACAAATAAAGGCTTGAAATATCTCACTTTCCATGTAATTGGTGTATATCATGCATTAGTTTTACCTTTTAAGTTGAAGTACTGAAATAAATTAACTTTGGCACAATATTCAAATTTTTTCGAGTTTTACCTGTGTAACAATATATATTTAATAATACTGTTTAACATGTACATAATAATATAATATATTGTGGTGACCCACAAGTACGATTAAGAGACATTCACCAAGGTACTGTACCTTTAAGGGAAAGGGTTACGTAACAGAGTTGCGGTTTTAACCTGGTTTGATGTGAAGCTATATATAAGTGGAGAGTAAAGCCAACTCGAACGCATCTCCGTCTCTTGTCTCCTCATTTATTGCACTCCACAACATAGTAAATAATACTGTTTAACGTGTCATAGAGTTGATAATATAATATATAGTTAATAATATAATGTATACCTAATAATACTATTAGAAAAACGTGTCATAGTTAATAATATAATATATAGTTAATAATACACAGAACACACCCGCACGCGCACACACCGCAGCGACACTCGCCCTTAAACATAACGTCTCCGCCATCGACGCACGAGCAGGTTAGAACACACACGCACACACCGCAGTGACACTCGCCCAGGTAAGACGTTATGTTTTTAAACATAACGGCTCCGCCGTCGACACACACGCAGGTAAGAACACACACGCGCGCACACCGCAGCCACACTCGCCCAGGTAAGACGTTATGTTTTAAAACATAACTGCTCCGCCGTCGACAAACTCTCCCAGGTGACACGTTCTTTCTATTGACGGTAGAAATTGCGATAAAAGAAGGAACGAGACAATTTCTCACCTCGACAAGCAATGGCGGGTCGTTCATTTTGTCATATAAAAACCGTTAAATTCAAACTGACCGGCATATCAACACATAAGTCACGTGATCTTAAAGAGAGAGTGTCCCTATAGCACAGAACGAAAACATGTCAATAACCCAGTATGGTGAATTATGTCTACAGAGTCCACCACAAGACTACACTTTGTTTCTCAAATGTATTATTACCCTCCTCCTTGAGCCTTCCGAAATCTCTTTACACTTTGTTCCTCAATATTTATATTACCCTCCTCCTTGAGCTTCCCCAAATGTTGTGCACTATTGATATCCCCCCCTCCCCCATGCGGACAGTTTTAGTTGTTTTATTTTTCTTATGTTGTGTGTGTATGCTATGTGTGACTGAAGGCTACTGCTGCCTGTCTTGGCCAGGAAACTGGAAGAGATGTTTAATCTCAATGATGATTATTATTTTCAACTAACCAATAGTAGTTACCTTGCATTTTAAAATGTCAATGCACTTTTCAGCCCTGAATAACAGTAAAAGCTATTATATTGATTTTATTGAATATTGATTTGCATGCATAGTATACTACACTTTCCATTGAACAATTACCCCTGTTACCATAAATTGACTAATTTTATAATGTAATGAAATGCTCACACACTAGCTGCTTTTAGAGACGCGTGTAAGTCCTGATATTCTCCTAATGGGCCGTATGTGTGAACAACATATCCTGACAATTGTACCCTGAAAATCTCCTGAATAATACTACCCCTGAGGTATTATTTTCTCCGTAGGAAATGTAAATAACCTTACATGTGAATGAGGAGTAGAAAGTCTGTATTTCTCACACCACTTCAGTGGGCGTGTTGATGATGCTTCTGCATGTCATTGAAAATGATAGCCTTTTGCCTTTTGCTCGCTGAATGGTTAAAAAATATTTGAATGTTGGCACTGGTTTTAAGAGTGGTGAACAAATGTTATCCGTTGTAAAATTATAGACAAAATGTTATTATATTATGTTATGCGCTCAGAAATTTATAAAATTACAACTAGAGGTTGAGCACGCGCAATGCATGTGCGAAAACTGTTTTAATGTGTAATATAGTTTATAATATAATAACGTTTTTACAGAAAGGTATGTTGATTAGAATTTCCACATTTAGTTAACTTTGCAATTTCGGCAAAGCCATGAAAAAAAAAAATTTGTGCAAGAAAATGTTCTTGTAAAAGTGTTATAGCCTATTATGGCAAACAATGACCAAATAAGACCCAGAGTGCAAAACAAGTCTTGCTTAAATTTGACGTGGTATCCACACAATATATATTTTGGGCTGCGTAAGATGTGCTTGTGTTGTGCCTCCTGATGTGATCTATATATATATATATATATATATATATATATATATATATATATATATATATATATATATATATATGATGAAGGGCTATGATGAGGGTATGATTTCTGTGCTAATTAAACCGGTCTCCAGCAGCTATATATATAGATTTAAACCAAAAAATACTAATTTTCTGAGATAACATTACCACCTAAATAGAGGGTCAATCAGGGCTTATTATTTATTTTTGTACGACAGCATATTGAAACATTATCAATATTTTACACTCTGTAAGAGTCATGATTTTTTTATTTAATGTTGCTCAAAAAATCCTTGACATGCAGTCACATCCAACCAGGTCTGATTAGTTTAGTTTGAGGATGTTGTGAAAAACATCCCTTGCCTTCTTCTTCCTCAAGCATGGTCTTCCAGACCATGCAAACCTCTAATGAGCCTCCTGCTCGCTTGTTGGGCTTCAGGTCGATGTTTTGTTCGGCTTCAGAAATGTTTTTCCCAGGAAGTGCGCAGACTGGAATGGAGAAAAAACAGCCCTTCATCATGACTGATGTTATCTTATGCTGCCTCCTCACATCCCTAGGGCTACTTTGAAGTCATCCCTCTCTCTTTTTCTCACTCACTCACACTCAAAGTTGTATCTAGGGGCATTTTAGGGACTACGGATGCAAATTAGAAGCTCTGCTATAATCCAGCATGTTTACAAAGATGTTTAAACATCAATGTTCATTAATGGGCACTGAAAAAATAAAGCATTTATCATTATTATCCCCATTGAGGATTTAATTAGCTAGTAAATGCAGATGAATGGTTCAGACATGGCTTAACGATGGAATAGTGGCTCAATGTTGTCAATCCAGAGGACAAGGCCTTGATGGTCCTTCAAGGCCTTGGACCTGCTTGGTAGTCTAGACCGGTCTCCAGCAGCTAACCAGGTCTAGTCTCTAGACCGGTCTCCAGCAGCTAACCTGGTCTCTAGACCGGTCTACAGCATCTAACCTGGTGTCTAGACCGGTCTACAGCAGCTAACAAGGTCTGGTTTCTAGACCGGTCTACAGCAGCTAACCAGGTCTGGTCTCTAGACCGGTCTACAGCAGCTAACAAGGTCTGGTCTTTAGACCGGTCTACAGCAGCTAACCAGGTCTGGTCTCTAGACCGGTCTACAGCAGCTAACCAGGTCTGGTCTCTAGACCGGTCTCCAGCAGCTAACCAGGTCTGGTCTCTAGACCGGTCTACAGCGGCTGACCAGGTCTGGCCGGGTCGACCGGTCTACAGCAGCTAACCAGGCTGCAGTCACACACCCTTAGCAGGTGGAACAATTTGTACCTTTCCTTGGTTCCTCAGCTCATCAACCCATGTCTTGTCTAATCCCCTTTACTTTTCTTTTGCAGAGTATTTGGAAGTGGTGTGGCGTTCCCTGGCCTCTGAGGACCCAGAGTGCCCCCTGCTGGTGAAGAAAGCATCAGACACCCTGATGGAGCGCCTCAAAGACCCCAAGACACACGACGCCATCACCAAAGACTTCAAGTACTGTGACCCTATGTTTCAAAGACCTAAACGTCTAAGACCTAAAGACCTAAACGTCTAAGTGGGGCATTAAGGATACCTTAATGTCCCTTTGTGGATGGCTCAGGGCATTAAGGGGACCTTAAAGTCCCTTTGTGGATAGCTCAGGGCATTAAGCAACCTTAATGTGGAAGAGGTGCTGGTTCAGTAAACATACAGTTTATTGATCTAGGACGTTCAAGACCAAACTGAGCAAACTTGAGAAGGAATCAAAGTACGAAAGAATATGAGATACAATGCTGAAGTCTGATTAAACGGTCAGACCTTCTATGAACGGGCATCATAGTTCCTTCTGTCACCTTGGGGCCGCTGAGGTGTTTCCAGGCCCAGCTCCAGAGCTTACTGGAGTCATGGAATACTTACCCCTCACACACACCCCCTTTGAGATCCACAGTCAACACACACATGGCAGCACACACTCTTCATCCATTCATAAGTCTCATTCTTTATTTTGGCATTTCATTAATATTGACAATGTGACTCATTCTCCAAAAAGCTACGAACATGTAGGTAATTTCTTCCGGTAAATATGGCCAGTTATATATCAGTAATGTCCAGTTATAAGACACTCGGCCTTGTTGGTTTCTACTTATTCATGCTGTTATTCGGGGCGTCCAGGTCAACTGTGAGATTATAGAGTGAGGACGCTAAATTCTCTGTCATTATTTTGGTCTGGTTGAGCGAGGAGCTGATGATGTCATGGCCAGATACTGGCCAGGCTCTCGGTCTGGGCCGACCAAACCTTATTTGGCCCTTTCACTCTGCACTTCGCAGCACACAAGGAAGTGTCATCATGCAGACAGAGACGGGCAATGTCCTGGAAGTCCAGTCCCCAAACCGCAGGGCCTCAGACAGGACACACACACACACACACACACACACACACACACACACACACACACACACACACACACACACACACACACACACACACACACACACACACACACACACACACACACACACACACACACACACACACACGTTGGGTATCTTCTTAAATCAATACATGACTTTATATAACCAGGGGGCAGGCAGGCGCGCAGGCGCAAACACACTCCTTCTTTTCCCAGGCCACTTGTCTAACTGTTCTAATCGTCTTGAGGTGTATTGTGCATAGGTTGGTATCATATTTATTAGTTTATTTTTTGTTTCCACTTTAAGAGATGACACAGAATGGATAATATCCTCGAAAGGCTAACTTGTTTTATGCAGAAGTGAATGGATCGAACATTTTAGGACATGGATAAAACCTCCCTGGTATTTAAAGTGTTTGTTTATTCACCATTCTGGCATCACTCATCCCTTCTTCCTGTGTCCTGTTCATATAATTTATGTAACTTTCCTCTTCTCCTTTTCTAATTCTGTTCCCTTTCCCTCCTCCCTCCCTCCCTGCACGCCTATTCTCTGACCCTGTAATCCATTTTGTTTTCTCCTATCTCAATGTATACCTTGTGCCCCGCGACCTGTCGCATCCTCCTGTGTTCCTCCATTGATCCCGCTCCGTTCTGCCTCCTCCCCAGCCTGTGCTCTGCACTGCGCCTGCTGACAGAGATGGACACTGCCTACTTCCTGGAGACGTTGGCGGGCAGCTTCATGGACGTGGTGCAGTACAACCAGGACAACCGCCAGTTTGAGGTGGGCACGGCGCTGGCACCAGGCACTCACAATCCTTTCGACAAAACGAAATAAATAATTCTGACTATTATATTCCAATTGACGGATTGATGAAATAGAGAAGACGGATTGATCACGCATTCCTCCCACACAAACTGAATGTATTTTTTTCACATTTACATATAAGTTTCACAAAGTGTTACCGAAAAACCTTACCGACTTCAATCATACCCAAAATCAGCCCCTTAATACCTATTCCAAAATAGAATATAACTGTATGCAAAAGTGTCCTCCCTCTTTGGCCCTTCAGCGTCAGAGACATGTGAGCAGCCGTGGCCCCACTGGTGGTTTATGGCGACACATTAGTGCCATAATTCACTAATGTGATAAAAGATGCATTCGGGCGTATTATATTATTCCACACGCGTAGATATTAACTGCGAGCGCGCAAATGATCTCTGCGCGCGCGCAAATTACCTCTCCGCGCGCAAAACAGCCTCTCGCGTATGGCAAGCCGAGTGTGCCACAATTCGACTTCAATTAAACGCGTTCTGAAACGCCAGCACGCGTGCCCAGAACGCGTTTTGGTTTTCCAGAACGCGTTCCGGCGTTTCAGCGCGCGCGCCCAGAACGCGTTCCGGCGTTTCAGCGCGCGCGCCCAGAACGCGTTCCGGCCTTTCAGCGCGCGCGCCCAGAACGCGTTCCGGCGTTTCAGCGCGCGCGCCAAGAACGCGTTCCGGCATTTCTGCACTGTGCTGTTTTTATTATGTTATCATAGTTGCCACGGCACTTACCATACACAATGTTCGGTCAAGTAGCTTAGATAGTGTATAGTCAAAGTGTATGTACTTGTAGTGTTCACCACCTCCACATTAACCACCTAATTTGAAACATCTTAACATCTTTCGACTTTAAGAACGACACAACAGAAAAGATTTGCGAAAGAAGAGCTCTGGTCTCGACTGATGTTGTCTGTGTGTTTGCCCTAGCATATGATTAGGTGAAAACGGCTCAAATCTATTGGCTGAGAAAATTGAGGGGAGGAGTGCATTAGCATATTAACAGCACGCGTGCTGTTAATATGCTAATATGCGTTCTGAGCGCGCGCGCAGAAATGCCGGAACGCGTTCTTGGCGCGCGCGCTGAAATGCCAGAACGCGTTCTGGGCGCGCGCGCTGAAACGCCGGAACGCGTTCTGGGCGCGCGCGCTGAAACGCCGGAACGCGTTCTGGGCGCGCGCGCTGAAACGCCGGAACGCGTTCTGGGCGCGCGCGCTGAAACGCCGGAACGCGTTCTGGAAAACCAAAACGCGTTCTGGGCACGCGTGCTGGCGTTTCAGAACGCGTTTAATTGAAGTCGAATTGTGGCACACTCGGCTTGCCATATTCCGGCGTTTCAGCGCGCGCGCCCAGAACGCGTTCTGGCATTTCAGCGTGCGCGCCAAGAACGCGTTCCGGCATTTCTGCGCGCGCGCTCAGAACGCATATTAGCATATTAACAGCACGCGTGCTGTTTTTTAATTATGTTATCATAGTTGCCACGGCACTTACCATACACAATGTTCGGTCAAGTAGCTTAGATAGTGTATAGTCAAAGTGTATGTACTTGTAGTGTTCACCACCTCCACATTAACCACCTAATTTGAAACATCTTAACATCTTTCGACTTTAAGAACGACACAACAGAAAAGATTCGCGAAAGAAGAGCTCTGGTCTCGACTGATGTTGTCTGTGTGTTTGCCCTAGCATATGATCAGGTGAAAACGGCTCAAATCTATTGGCTGAGAAAATTGAGGGGAGGAGCGCATTAGCATATTAACAGCACGCGTGCTGTTAATATGCGTTCTGAGCGCGCGCGCAGAAATGCCGGAACGCGTTCTTGGCGCGCGCGCTGAAATGCCAGAACGCGTTCTGGGCGCGCGCGCTGAAATGCCAGAACGCGTTCTGGGCGCGCGCGCTGAAACGCCGGAACGCGTTCTGGGCGCGCGCGCTGAAACGCCGGAACGCGTTCTGGAAAACCAAAACGCGTTCTGGGCACGCGTGCTGGCGTTTCAGAACGCGTTTAATTGAAGTCGAATTGTGGCACACTCGGCTTGCCATACTCGCGAATGATGTTCTGCTCTCGCGCGTGAATTTAGTTTTGGCACTATGGGGGAGGGAACCAAGGCAGGGCGGGCTTTCCTATGATTGGCCGTTTCTGAAGCGCGATATTTGATTGACAGCCCTCCTCAGCCCTCCTCTCATTCAATTCTGAATTGTACAGTAAATGGCTGAAACGATAGTTACTATTGTAACTCCAGATTCTATGAGTATAGGCGCAGCCTTTTAAGTGTCGGCCTCATGTCCTTTAAATAGCTGAAGAAAAGCTGTTTATAGGGAGCAGAACGTCCGCCGGCACCCGACTATATCTGCGAAATGCGGACGTCGTTGAGGCACGCCGCACGCGGACGTAATTGAGGCCCACGCTGTTGGTGGTCGGGGATTACCAATTTTCAGTGCTACGGCTCACGCCTAGGGATAACCCAATAGCGATAGACTTAAAAGGCTTTCCCTTTTTGGGAAAAACGGGGAACATAGGACCTTTTTTTTTTTAAAAAAAAAGGGGGAACATAGGACCTGGGGAACATAGGGATGACCCCCGGTAATGTAGCATCTCTCAGAAAACTGGTTCCACTTCATCAAGGAAGTAGCCAGAAATAACACGGGGATTGCTACTTGTGGTGTAAGCATGTAGCCATATTACCATACGGGGAAATCCATCGACAGCACCATTAATACATATGCCATAGCGGGTTTACGTTTGTCGTATGAATCGACGTGCCACAAAAAGTTTGGACCTGGGTTTATGCAAAGAAGACGTCTTAGACGATTACGTTACCTCAGTTGTACTCCTCGAGGGTCTAGGAGTAAGAGCAGGTGCCGTATAGTTGTTTGAGTCACTACCAAGCCTGCTTGGATGCATTTCAGATGCATCAATTTGTATCCGTGAAGCATCCCGTACTGGTTCAACTGCTCCTGCAGGAAGAGAGCCACTTGTAGCAGGTCCGACTGGGCTTTTCTCCTGAACAGTCCCAATGACTTCAGATGTTTGCGCAATGTTGACATACTTATATTAATGCCCTCCTCACTTTTAAGGAACATCCATATTTCCCAATGCCTCAACCCGAGCAGGAAATAAAATACGATAGCGTCGGATAGCGTCATCTTTGCCGGCCAATGACTTCAGATGTCTGCGCAATGTTGACACTTATATTAATGCCCTCCTCACTTTTAAGGAACATCCATATTTCCCAATGCCTCAACCCGAGCAGGAAATAAAATACAATAGCGTCGGATAGCGTCATCTTTGCCGGCCAATGACTTCAGATGTCTGCGCAATGTTGACATACTTATATTAATGCCCTCCTCACTTTAAGGAACATCAATATTTCCCAATGCCTCAACCCGAGCAGGAGATTAAATACGATAGCGTCGGATAGCGTCATCTTTGCCGGCCTGCAGCTAGCCAGCCACGTTATTGATGAATGAGAGGCGTGATCCTTTTCTCGTAAACGAGATCCTTATGTCGTAAATATGATATCTTATCTCGTAATTACGAGATCCTGAGTGTGCGAACGGCTACATTAGCTGTGAAACTTTATGCTCAGCGCCACCGTAAATTATGTATAAATCACAAAATATATTTGTGAATCCTTCTCTGTGCATTCATTATTAATGATACTGTTCTGACCCCATAGATAGAGCCCTCATTGTACTCTGGTGAGAGGCGAGGAGAGGGGTGGTCCGCTGGCTAGTTTTGCTGGTCTGTAGCCTTCTAGGTAAATAGTATGTTTAGGGATATTGGATCATTGATGAGCAGGCTAGGTTGATAGAGAATGTTTTGGACAGTTTTACTCCATCTACTTGTCTTCCTGTTCTTATCCCCATTCATCGAAGGGACCACATCTGAAAGTAGTTTTCTATTGTGAGTGCGATTCACATATCTTCATCACGCATGGTCCTAGCCGGAGACGCCGGCGGGCTCAGTCCTGAGGGCCATAGGCACACGGTAGAGGCAAGTTATGTGCCAAGATGGAGTCTCTCCATACCTCTACCCGTACCATGACCATGACCATGACACTGTCCTCGGACTCCCAAGTTCATTGTGTTTCCGTCCACAGATCCTGGTCTGGTCTCGATTCGTTCCAAAACCTTTCAGAAGGAATACATGATAGGACCAATCAGCACTTGGGGAGGGGCTTTCAGTTAACGACAATAAATAATCCATGATAGGACCAATCAGCGCTTGGGGGAGGGGCTTTCAGTTAACAACAAGAAATATTATATGATTGGACCAATCAGCGCTTGGAGGAGGGGCTTTCAGTAGATGAACAAGAATACATGATAGGACCAATCAGCGCTTGGGGGAGGGGCTTTACGAACCAGGAGCGTCTCACGAGGATCCAAAATTCAGGAAAATAGTCAAATCGAACAATTCCAAAACAGTGCCACTTTGGGAACCATCCAGAAATGTTGATGGTGTGATGGTAGATAGATAGATCGATAGATACATACTTTATTCATCCCATAGGGACATTTTAGCCATCCAGTTATGCATACACACACATATCTCACACACATAAAAGGAATCTGAAACACTCACAGGTACATACAATTAAAAGGGTAAAGAGTACAGAGCATGTGGAGTGATTACATGGCCTGATAAAGACTGATTCTTTGCTACATTGACCATGATGATAAGGTGCTATGGTGGAGGAATGTGTGCAGTGGTGATAGTGCAAAAGTAAACAGTGCAGGGACATAAATAGTGCAAAGTATTGTGTGTTGTTAAATATGAAAGGAATATATATATATAATATAAATAAAAATATAATTACGGTGAGAGTTGGAACATGAATTGAACATGAATGAACCTGAATTGCTTGACAGAAAAAACGACCACATAATACTGCCAAATGCTCCCATTCCAAGAATGCATTTACAGCAAACCCCTCGTGGGAAAAAGTTGTGTATTGAGAGCGGTCCAGTCGGGTAGGAGGTTAGGGTATGAGCGCAATGGTGTGGTTTGCTATCGATATGTGTCACCAGAGGTGGACATGAACAGTCGTGAGTGGCCCCTAAGCCCCCTGGTGATCCGTGTCTCTTGCTGTGCTCTGCAGGGCGTAGTGGGCACCAACATCACCATCAAGGTGCTGTGCAGCGTGATGGCGGACCCCTCTCTGGGGGACCCTTACTCCCGCTATGCCAGCGTGGCCCGGCTCATGATGGACACCTTCTCCATTAAGTGCCTGGACGCCACCTACTCCAGCTACCAGAGGGACATGCGCAACACTTCGTGGGACGGTCCCGCCGCAGGGGGAGGTGGGTGACGTGGTGACGTGGTGACTCACTATGCACTGAACCTCAGTAACCAAGAAAAGCCGTAGCCTCTCTTTATTATGATTTCCTTTGGTTACGGTTCCCAGCATTGTTTTAACTAAGTGATGAGAATGCGCTGGGGTCTGCAAGGGGTCTGAGACAGAAAGTGGTTTCTCAAAGAAACGGGTTACCCAAGGATGTGATTGAGGTCAGCTGCATCTTCTCACCTCGTTGAATCCATAGATGTGTAAAAGGTTGAGACCCTGTTGAAACCTTTCCTTCGTGCGGGAAATCCATTTAGCACAGCTACTGTATGTAGTCGCTTCTCACTAAGCAGTTGATTCAATTCCCCCAAGGATAAATCTAGAGCACCACATCCTGGAAGCAGAGGCGTGGCTGAGCCTGCGGTGTGTGTACATGACTGAGCACTTTTCTACAGGCCTTGTATCCAGGAAGACTTACCCTGTTTACGAAGAAGTCAAACCGGGCACTTATTGAATTACCGCTTTCACTGCTTACTGGGACACGGCCCTGAATGACGTAAGTCTCTGAGTTATGAGCAGACATAAAATCCAAAAAAGATCTTACCACGACGGGAAGAGCAGATGGTAAAACATTCCCAGAGAAAGTTACAAACGTGACCAGTAAATGTACTGGCTTCTCCAATGCATACCTCTGCTAGGTATGGCTTCAAGTTCTGTCTTATTTTGTGTGTGTGTGTGTGTGTGTGTGTGTGTGTGTGTGTGTGTGTGTGTGTGTGTGTGTGTGTGTGTGTGTGTGTGTGTGTGTGTGTGTGTGTGTGTGTGTTCGCTCTCAGGGCGACAGTGGGTTTACCAGACCTGCACTGAGTTTGGATTCTACCAGAGCACAGACTCCCCTAACCAGCCCTTTGGGGGCTTCCCCCTCACGTGAGTGTGTCGGCATCATATGGTGGTATTCTAAACTGTTTCTACCCTCTGACGACATCGTGGCCAGTTGGCTGAACATCGAAAAAACATTTACAATAAGGTGAAGGATTGCAGTTCTTAAGAAGTAGGTAGGCTCAGGCTCTTCTTAAAGAAGCCCTCAATAATCAAAATACAACACTAGGGTGGCAGTAGGCCAGGATATCAGTTCTGTAGCTACAACTCTAAAAGAAAGGCCATTAAGGGGTCAGACCTCAAAGCTTTGGGTTGCAAATCCTAACTCCTAATAGAAAGGACAAGTTGTCTGTGCTCAGAGCCCTGAAAGCTGCCCCTGACCTCCTCAGATACCACGTGGAGCAGTGTGCCCAGTTCTACAATGTCAGCGCAGAGACCCTGGCCCAGGCCGTGGCTCAGACCAATGAGTGCTACGGAGGCTACAACATCCGCACCAGCAGAATAGTGTTCCCCAATGGGGCCATCGACCCCTGGCATGCCCTGGGGGTCACCCAGGACATCAGCCCTGAGCTCCCAGCCATCCTCATCCAAGGTAGAGACACCGGGAGCTGAGCATGAATTATAGATAGGAAACACGATAATACTCAATCAGGGCCTGCATCAATCATCAATATGATTAAAGTGATTTTACAGGATCTAAAAAATTTAAAATAACGAACATATCACAGAGGGTGGATCCATCACATACCTGCCGAATACAAACCATCAATGTCAGAAAAATATCCAAAAGTATATTAATAGTAGGGCTGTCAAACGATTTTTTTTTATTGAGATTAATCGCATTGTATTGGCGAGTTAACTCAAGATTAATCGCACTTTTAACATTCTATTTAAAATCCACTTCAATTGAATTAAATGAGATTATCAAATGGAATGACACATTATCATTCATACAAAATGTACTTTATAAGCTGAAACTAGACCAAGTTGTCTTTTTTTTTTATTTTTTATTCACTCATTGTGGGATGAATATTACATTTACGGAACAGCAAAGATTTGGGAATTGTAAACAGGCACTTTAATTAGTACAATTGTAAACCAACAGTTACAAGTGTAGTTAAATTCAAGTTAAATTCGCTCTCTCCGTCTCTATCTCTCCCCTCTCCCCCTCGATCTCCCCCCCTCTACTTCATTACACTGTGTACCTCTCTATCTATCCCCTCTCTTCTCCCCCCTCTCTATCTCTCCCCCCTCCCTCTATCTCTCCCCTCCCTCTATCTCTCCCCTCCCTCTGTCTCTCCCCTCTTCTCCCCTCCCTCTATCTCTCCACGTCTACTTAATTACACTTTGTGCCTCTCTACCTCTCTCCTCCCTCCTCTCTCTCCTCTCTCTGTCCCCCCTCTCTATCCCCCTAATCTGTTTCAAACACTGGATACCAGGGACCGCCCACTGTGCCAACATGTACCCAGCAAGATGCCAGGACCTCCCCCAACTGGCTCAGGCCCGGGACCATATCGGTGTGCTGCTCCAACATTGGCTGAAGCAGTGACCCACAGGTCCCCCGACCAACCATGAAAACCATGAGAAAATCACATTTTCATTCACCCTGAAACTGCTGAGCTGATGGTACCTGGCAAAATAAGCACTCTAAGTGTGTCAGATTTAATGGGTCAGCTTATTTCAATGTTTAATCCTTGAGTTCTATTTTTGTCCATCTTTGTCCATTTTTGTCCATCTTGTCCATCGTCTCAATGTGAGTTTTCCATAAAGGTTCTCATTTGCACTGAAGCAAATGGAGAAGTAGCTCTGGAGAGAATGTCCAGAGTTAGGAAACGGCCAAATGTCTTGTCAGTGACGATAACAATTCAAATTGAGGAACTGTAAGGGATCATGTCGGTTGTCTCAGGCCCCGTCCATACGTAGCCGAAACGGGCGAAAACGATCTGGTTTCGTTTTATGCGGTTGAGTAATATCTCCGTAAAGATGGAGTCATTGCGAAACCGCATAGAGCTGTAGAAACGCTGAAGTAAATATTCAAGGCGCTGGTTCTCCACAGAAAAAAGTGGAGCGCATCAAGTCTGCGCGCATACAGCCTGTATGTATACAAACATTCAGTCTCGAGGAGATTCAACCTTTTAAATTGAGCAGAAATATTTTTTTAATGCACAGTTAGTAATTACATTTATCAAGGGGCTTTATTTAAAGCTACAAAAAGAGTACAAATAAAATAATAAATAATAAATTCAAGGCAAATTTGACGTCCCCGAGCTGGTGGGGGGCTAATGACGTCATCGTCTGCGTTTCAGGAGTCCACACAAATTCTAAGACGAAGCCGCATAGGTCCGGATAGATTTGTAACCACCTCCGAGGGTGGTTTCAGAAATGTGCAGTTTCGGGCACCGCATTCGCCGGCTCCGTCTGGACGGTCGGCCGAAACGCACAAGACAATACGGTTTCACCCAAAAAAAAATTGGCCTGAGTTTTTTGGCCTGAGGCCCCGTCCACACTCAGCCGTTGTTTGGGTGAAACCGCATAAGTCTTGTGCGTTTCGGCCGACCAGTGCCCGAAACCGCACATTTCTGAAACCACCCTCGGAGGGTGAAAAGCCCCCCCCTTGATAAATTGAATTAATAACTGCACATTAAAAAGTATTTCTGCTCAATTTAAAAGGTTGAATCTCTTCGTGACCTCGCGCAGGCTGTATGCGCGCAAGCTTGATGCGCTCCACCTCTTTCTGTGGAGAACCAGCGCCTTGAATATTTACTACAGCGTTTCTACAGCTCGATGCAGTTTCGCAATGACTCCGTCGTTTTCGCCCGTTTCGGCTCCGTGTGGACGGGACCTCAGTGTGTGAATGTGTGTATGAAGTGTTTAGCTTCTGCTAAATACCCTAAATGTAAACGGTGATATAATAGGATGTGTTAATCCCTCTATTCGATTGGATAATGCAGGAGACAAATCTATGCCACTGAACATGGCGGAGAGGGACGGATCAAGATGCTGTGTGTTGCACTGGTGTATAAACCAATCCAGTCCACATGGGCATACTTCTGTAAACCCCCACGACTGCTGCATGATAGGTTGATGATAAAAAGCAGACTCTTTCTTAAAGCATCTCTATAGAGTCAAGTAGCAGTTGAGTTTCTCAATTAATAAAAAGGTACTGTTATTAGTTTCACTAGTTGGCTTGTTGTCACTCTATCCAATGGTTCCCCAGCCGCGGTCTCATTAAACCAAAGTCTAGTGTGGCTCATGTGACCGAAACCCTGGATGACCTGCCAGATGATGGTGTGCTATGCAGCGTCATACTGCCCGTGTTGGGGAATGAACACATGCAGAGTGGTCTGCTGGGCAGGAAACAGGATGGTATCGCCACAGGAAGCCTGGAGGCGCTCTTCCTGACAGACGGTGTGTCATGGGTTTGGGCTTCACGTGTGCATTTACAATAGACCCTTTCACAGAGGGTACATCTCTCATCTTCACTCATTTCAAAACTAATCATGGCTGTGTATTAGGGCACAGGTATTAGACTAAACTAGTGAAGATAACACAGCATGGACCTGTGTTTATTTAAAAAAGACCCTCTGTGGCAAGGGTTTGGTGTGCTGCTGGCATACGTCACCAGAGCATAACGCCAGAGGCACCTTCCACAAGCCTGGAGCTCTTTGTATTGGACTTTGTATGTGTCCTCAGGCTTCCTCCATTGTAAGAGTGAGTGGTGAGATAGCTACTCACACGATCACTATGAACTATCATCATGAAGTAGACCTCCTATCCAAGGTGACTCATCATGTTAGCCCAAACAGGCCAAGAAGGTAAGGCTGAGACATGCTCTTGAACACTACAGGGGGTAGCTCTTAGACATTGGGGATTGAAAGCACAACATCTTGGCTGAAGGTTTCCTCAGTTTGGCTGCCATTATTGACTTAATTGTTTGATTTTTGGTCCTGTTTTATAGTCTTGTATTAATGCTTTAAAGGGGACCTATTATGCTTTTTCGACTTTTATGACCTATAAACGTTGTTATAATGATTGATAGTCATGTTTAACCATACTAAAGTGTCAAATAATGACGTACATGCATTTCGACGTATTCCCAGCTGACAGTCTGGACTTGCTGTGCAGAGCGCTAAACACTCGGGACAGCGTTTGCATTCACATGTTCACATTTCCGGGAAATCATCTACGTAGATGCACTCCTGCCGCGCCCCCATATGCCTGGTCAAATCTGCCCGCGCGTGCGCTTCAAGGAAGGTAACCAATCACAACGGAGTTGGGTTGGCAGGACGGGGGCGAGGGGGCGGAGAAGGACAAAACCGAGCGTTGACAGAGAATTCTGAAAGCGCCCAGATGAGAGGAAGAGTTTCCCGAAAATATACATCGTTTTTTGTGTATGGTTAAATATGACTATCAATCATTATAACAACGTTTTTAGGTCATAAAAGTCGAAAAAGCATAATAGGTCCCCTTTAAATATCCCATGGCATGCTACTTTATGCTTTAATATAGATATTAGTGGGCCCCCACGTGGTGCAGAATTACATCCTCTACGAGCTAGTCGCACATTGAGCTTCCCCCAAACGCGCCGTTTCGGTGTCTGTAGCTTTGATGCAAATGAAGGAGGAGAGAAGCGGGTCAAGGAGGAGGTTGGGGGTTTGGCCCTGAGCAGCTTGCGGCCACAGTACCATGCGTTCTGTTTACAGTGGATGTATCGCAATGGCGAGGCACACACAGCCTTTGTTCTGTATATATTCTAGAACACTCCGGGTGCTCCGGCGGGAGTCCTTGAGCTCTATATCTAAATAATATCATATAATACATAGATAACTATATCACATAATACATATTATCAAGGCCAAAAGCTGTGTGCGCCTCCAGACGATATTATGTATCACAAACGACTGCGTTAGTTTCTCCGACGTCTCTGGTTCTTCCACTTTCACATCTATCTGAAGTAGACCACACCGCACACTACCCGCTGCCGGCTGCCCGCTGCCGGCTGCCTGCTGCCGGGCGGTGGTGCTTCGCGGTGGTGGTGCCTTGTGGCAACGGGCGGCAGGCAGCGGGGCTCCGCCGGGAGACAATCGCGGGCAACATTCCCTTTCTCCTCCATGTCACAGTTCATGTACTTCAGGGAGTCAAAGCCAAAGTTCCCTCCCCCCCAATTCCATCTCAACCATGGCTGAGATAACCCCAACTAGTCTCGTTGTGGAAATACCAGAGACGTCAAAGAACCGACGTGTTATGCGCCATAACACCAACAGCAGAACGGTTATCCAAATAACAAAGTGTACAACACTTGCGTTACAGTTTGTGTAATCACACACACACACGTGACGCTCGCACGGTCGTAGCTCATTGTCTCATTGGTGGGCCAAATTCTCTGGGCGGGCAAGGCAGAGAAAGGGGAGGTATCTTGGCCCCTTATGACGACATATGGTGCCACATTACAAATCAGTGCGCCTGAGCTTCCATTTTTTCAAAGGCGAGCAGGATACCTACCTATTGCTCGTTTCAAACCGAACGCAAGTTTTAGCCACTTGGGGACGATAGGCAGGCTAGGGGAACTCATTTTAACGTTAGAAAACCTCAAAGTGAGATTTTCATGCCATGGGACCTTTAATGTAGGCTATGTTACGCACTTCGTACAGCCTGTCTGAAAAGTTCCTATATCAATAGCTATTACTTTTAGTACTTTTCGCTCAAATTCTAAAATATTATTCATCACAACAAACCTGCCCTATGACAACCATTACCAGAGGGGTATTCCACAAAGCCGGTTTTATCACATAACCCGGTAGGTTACCCAGGGTTTGCGGTAACCCTAGGTTTTCCGTTCCAAAATGAACACGTTATGTAAGTTAGTATAGAAACTTATGCTCTGTAACAAACCTGGTCGGAGAAGGTTTTGCGCAGGTTAAGTTTTGAACATAACCCGGCTTTGGGTATTTAAACCCGCTCTCACCGCAGATTTCAAGTGTTCACAATGGCATGCCCTCAATCAGGAGCTGGCATCACTTATTCTGCCAATGTTTGGCTCAACCGATACGTGTGAGTCTAGGTTTTCTCATATGAATGCCATCAGAACAAGGGCACGTTGCTCCATTACCTATGAGAAGCTGCATGAGTGTCTCAGGATGAGCCAAACTAGGCAAACAAGGCAGTGCAATCTTTCTCACTGACTCACTGGCTCAAAACGTCTCATATGTACAGTAGTTCTGTTTTGTGATGATTCAAACAACATTGTTGAATTCTAAATACGTGGCCAAAATACGTGAGAACAAAATCTTTTATAATGATACGATTAAAAGTGAAGAAGGAAGGAATGCGTCTGACAAGTTTATTCCATGTAGTAGTATTAAGTTAACAGTACTTTAAGTACGATTTATTTGTAGCGATTTATTCACGTAGTTTTACTCTGTGTGGCCCATGAACCCCCAGTGGTTTTCTTTTTCGGCCCACTTGTTAAGGAGGTTGAATAGCCCTGGCCTACATATTAGCCAACACTACCCAACGAGGACCTGGCCTCGGTTCACTCCAGACTATTTGCGTAGCCCTCAGTTTTTTGCAAATGGTTTCTCTCTATAATGTTGGAGATGCTGAGCACATCTCAGTCCTTTCAGATGACACCATCCACGTCGTCCGGACTAAGATTTCCATCGGCCTCCTATCATACGAAGAGCAATATTGGCTGAGTATGCCGAGAGGCGCTTACAACAGAAAGTATAAAATAGTCCGAACGGACTTGCATCCACTGGAGAATGTTCGATCGTAGCCTGCGGCTCCATTACAACCACTAATCCATCTTGATCTGTGAAGTTGATGAATAATCACTTATAGGTTTTCTACCCAGTTACCAAAAAAAAACATTTGGAACATTTGCGCTGTGGTCCGCACATGGTTTGCATGTGTTACTTCAAAGACAAACAAAATCTAAAATACAAGAAAAACAGAAAAACCTACATTCAACCAGTGGGGTACCCTCACATGGCCCTTGACTCTCTTAGGAGGTACCTCCAGGTACCCCCTCTATGCCATGGGCGCCCAGAATTTATGTATATCCCCAGCTCCTCCACCGGGGACAATTTGAGGGCCCGATCCAGCCGTCCGACTGTCGGAGTCACAAATAGGCCTATGGTATGACAATTTAAATGCTAGACTGACAAAATATACCTACACGATGGTAGGAAAAGCTTAACAGTTTGTATGATGCTTTTATACTTCATTTTTACTTGATCCGCTGACCGATTGGGAGCCATCGGAATATTATTTTTTTTTTTTTGAAGAAAGGGGTTATGTGGTAGGAACATTAAGAATGCTTAACTTGGATATTAATAGGCCTAGATTCATGGCTCAAATATTAAGAATCATGCTTTTGACATCTTACGCATTTACGCGGTCAGTGATCCGCTGCCAGGCTTTGGCTTCTCTGGGTTGCAGAGGCTTTGGCGTCCCTTTTCTTGTGGTAATGTCCTTCTCCTCGTCATAGCTCTCCAGGAGAACCTGGAGTTCCATTTCATTGAAATAAGCGGCCCGTTTCGCCATTTCGATCAGGGTTTCCATTATCCATATCACGTCTTTATAGGTTTGGCGTGGACGCGCACAACCCTGTGTTAACCAACCCCGTGTTGATTGAACTAATAGGCCTACATAACCCGTGCGGTGGAACCTACAGCTCTGGTTTAGTTGGCACAGGGTCAATCAAACTACAGTTCAGCGTTTACTCTGTTTGTTAAACCTCCGTTCGTGGAATACCCCGCAGTAGTGGGTGAGTCGTTTTTTCTTGCGTTAGCGATCACTGGCCAATTGACACCACATCTGCCTTTCAGAGACGGGGGGGACTCAGTTTGTGTTGATGTAATCATGTGGCCGACTGGCCCGGTGATCCTCGCGCGTCTTCCAGAGGGCGGAGTTCAGTCCGCCTAGAGAAGCGCTGCATGTGTGTTCGTTCAGTAGCCAGAGTAAAAAGCCCTGTGTGCATGCGTTCGGTACCCAGAGTAGCCTAAAGCTCTACATATTTGCGTTCCCAACCATCCACGACAAGGGAAACTTTTCGCTCAAGACACGCTGAACACGCGATCTCCAGGTAAGAACCGTTCTCTGGTGATCGGTCGTTTACATATCGACCACTCTTGCATATGAAACGCGGTCACTGAGCGGAGGAGTCGGAGCTGTCGTACGGTGTTGTTTGTTCAGGGCTTGTTCACATTACCTCCGTCCGTTGGCGGATCTCATTGACTTTGCATGGGGCGCCCGCGAAATGCATTTTGGGTCCGTCCGTCTATATTCGGCTCCGTGGCCTGCG
Source organism: Gadus macrocephalus (assembly GCF_031168955.1). Classification (NCBI taxonomy): domain Eukaryota; kingdom Metazoa; phylum Chordata; class Actinopteri; order Gadiformes; family Gadidae; genus Gadus; species Gadus macrocephalus. The sequence goes on from NC_082397.1 coordinate 24,536,608, forward strand.
TCAAAAAGTTGAGAAATGTTAAACTTTTCAGGCAGCGCCGGATACTTCGGCCCAGGGGGGTAGGAACGAGTTTAACATTGGAGGGGACACATATCGGAAACCTGACAGGTCCATTAATGGTTCGAAGAGAAATATGTCATAAATGAACTACACTGCAAAACATTCACAAATGTATTTTATTCTTCTAAAAATATACATTTGGAAAACACATTTTGAATGGCAGCATTGAACTGATACATATCAAATCAATTCTTTAATTGCAGGCCTTATCATACAGCTTTGTAGACTGATAAATAACATGGGAAGAATATTGATCTAAACTTGAATTCGTATTTTCTGAATAGCCTAGCTTTTCTTTTCTTAGTTGTATCTTATGCCTCAATGAACACACAGGCAAGGGTTAAAGGGAAAAACAGCATCAAGAATTTTAACATATACACCAACTTGTTTTTACTCTCGAGTATGTGATATTATTCCACATTTCCACTAACTAATTGGTGTGTGTGAAGGTAAACGAAAACGACATTAGAATGGATGTAATGAACTGATAAATATAAATTCTGATTCTGATACAAATAAAAGCTAAATAGCACTGTAGTGTTATCCAACAGTGTCAAACGTGTCGTGGCACACAAAAGGTTGAAAAACAATGGCCTAGGCAAAAGAGCCAAAATGTTTTCTCCTCCTGTCATTTGCAGCCACGAATTGCTTGCAAATTGACTGATTGTCTAACCAGCCAAAGCCCGCATGAATATGAGGGGGCCGCATTTTCACCGCATATATTGCCGATTTCCGCGCAAAATATGGGGGGCTTGCAGGCTTTCATAATCCCTGCATTTTCGTTGCAAAAAAGTCACACATATCTTGGCAGAATGTTGAAAAATGTTGCGTTTACTTCACACAAGAGCAGCCATTTTCCCCTGTTGCCATGGGAACGTTATTTCCCCGGTGGAAATCAGGCTTTATGCCCCCAACTTAGGGTGTGTTCGAAACCGCCTACTTGCTTACTGCTTACTACCTACTAAATATTTGGCTTACTTCTCGAAACCTTAAATAATGATTGAGTAATCCATTTGAGTAATCGACGTTCAGAAGACCGTCCTTACTTAACCACCTCAAATGACGTGAATCAAATGACGTGTCAATAACCTACCGACCGGGCGCCGTTAATAAACATTATAAATAAATATATAAACGTCACATTTAACGTCACAGTACACCTTCAACCTAAGGATTCTCGGTGATATGTTAAAACAATTGTTAAACAATTATTAAAAGCACTGCTGCTGCGGCTCCCCGTTTAGCGCCATTGCTTCCACTGTTCTTTTGAATAGACGCAGTGCATTCTGGGGCAGTTTAGTACGTCTAGTAAGCTAGCGATGCTTACTCAAAATCTTTCCGGAAGTAGAAGACATTCGGATACTACTCGCTTACCTAAACTCGCTTACTAAGTTCTCGCTTACTCAATTTGACGTCATAGTTAGTAGGAGTAGTAAGCAAGTACGCGGTTTCGAACACACCCTTAGCCTTCTAGGCAGCGATTCGAAGGCGTTTCCAGCCTGAAGGCCTTAACCCCCAACCGCCCCCAACCCTGCGCGCTGCCTTAAAGGCTCCGTGGGGGGCATACAACGTCTAAAATATTTAAAAATCAGATATTTTGCGGTATAATTTTTGGGTGGGACAAATGCGCCTGTCTCGAAAATTGGAGGGGACACGTCCCCTCCATCCCCCCGGGTTCCTATGCCCTTGGTTCGGCCAATCGGATCGTGGTTATGCATATACGCTCCACGCGTTTCCTGGATCCATTTTGCAATAACAAGCAGGAAGAAGCAGGAAAAATCCGGCCGTTCTATATTTAATAAGAAATGTGGAATAATAGGATTGGTTTTAGTCACCTGTTGTTTGTGTCCTCCGCTCTTTATATCCACACATCGGCTTTGTAGCGGGAAACGATTTTATTGGCGGCAGTATGCGTCTACAAAGACTAGTCCCCTATACGTCCGACACGCCCTCGGCCATCCGCCGACGGACGCATGTAGTGTGAACAAGGCGCAACGTCTTGTTCACACTACAAGGCGCACTACATGAGTCCGTCAACGGATGACCGAGGGCGTGTCTGACGTATAGGGGACTAATCTCTAGACGCATAAAGCCGACGGATCTGCCGCTGCAGCTGAAAAGGTGAACATTCTTCAACTTTTTGGGGGCCACGGACGGACGGACCCACAATGCATTTTGCGAGCAACCCATGCAAAGTCAATTGCTGTGTTCCAATGAATATCCATACTATTCGTACTAGGGATGGGCACGAGTAGTAAATTCCAAACTCGAGTGATCGAAGGAATTCCTCGAGGATCAATCGAGTACTCGTTAAATCAAATCTATTTTTAGAATGCAACGCATCTGCAGCAGGAATAGGCCTGATGATGAACGGCAATATTACCAACCAAACATGTAGGCCTAATGCTTATTCTCCATCAAAACAGTCAGAGTTATCAGAGTATTCATTATTTATTTTTGCAAACGTTCAAAACACATTTCCCTTACAAAAATAAATATGCGTCTCACAATTTAAATCACGTCGAACCGAGGCCTGTAAGTTTAAAAAAAAACGAAACAAGTAGCCTAACCATTGCAAATAAATGCTTAAAGCTGCAAATAAAACGGCAGCAAATGGACTATGGAAATACTCAGCGTTGTGATCTTCTCTACACGCCCGGGATTACAGCTGCGTCTTGCGGCGGTGAAAATATAGCCGACACACTTTCACTTTCACCGTTGCTGCGGGTCTGCTTTCCCGAACTCACTGTTGTGTTTCAGGAGCATATGTTGCCGCATACTACTTTCTGGTAGCTCGATTTCGCTTGGCATATTTTACATTTCACCTTATGATCTCCTATTTCTTTAAAGTATTTCAATTCTTCGCTGCGGTTTGCTTTAACCGCCATCTCTTAACTTTTTGAATTCTGGCGTGCCTGCACACGCCACGGAACGCGCCATGGAAATGGATGCATTTAATTTTCTTTGTGCCCACGTCATGCGTTAGTGGTGCCGACAGAAAATTGATACATTTGCTTCAGAAAACTTTGTTTGTGTGTGTGTATGCAAACTCGAGTTTGCCTGTCCACCAACCGAGTTCATTTGTAACGAGTAGTACTCGAGTAATCGATTCCTCACGCCCATCCCTAATTCGTACTACTTTGAGTACGTAGGGCGTTCCAATATAGATTGGGCGAAAACAAACCGAAGTGTGGATTGACTTTTCGTACTCAACGGCAGCCATCTTAGCTATGTAGAGAAGAGGGCTGAGCCTAAGTCGGCGCATTTTCCACATAGCCTGCATTAATAGTCATTTTGTAGTTTTTATAACTTTTATAGATTTTATAGCTGCTAGGCGTAAAGAGTTCACCGTTCAAAGCGGGATGTTTATTGCGGGCGAGGAGCCGCAGCGGCAGTCGGGATCGTATTTCCGGTTAGTGCACCACGGAGTAGTAGATTAGGAACAACACTGACATCTGAAAATTAGTGCACTTAGGCTATGTTTACACGATGACGGTCAGTTTTCGGGAGGAAATCTGCGTGCATAAGGTGACGCGAAAGTGTGTGGTTCTATGTCGTATAGGCTTTGCCTTTTAAGGCTATCGCTATTGTGTTTTCCCTAGGTGCGAGCCGTAGCACAGAAAAATGTGTAATCCCTGCCCACCAACAGCGTGGGCCTCAATATCATCTGCAGTCCGCACATATAACAGTGCGCCGGCGGACGTTCTGCTCCCATTTTTCTTCAGGACGATCTTGTAGCAAGTATATAAATGGATACTATGGACTCGAAGACGACCCGCATCTGCAAGACATAACACGAATTACATCTTGCCGTATGACGGCCATGAGGTGTGCGAGGGCTGCCTTGGCCATGAACATGCCGTCTTGGCGCTCTCGCAGCGCTGTCTGTGTCGGCATTGTGCGACATTGCCGTCGGACGACAGACAGCGCAGAGCCGACACTGCCGCCGCCATTGCTGAATGGGCCGACGACTTTACTGTCCCACTCGACGATGCCCCCTCTCTCCTTGTGAGCTCGGAGTCGGATGACTCCGACCGCGACGAGGAGGGGGCGTCTCCCCCGGCTTCCCCTCTCCGAATGGGGAGGCCCGGGGCAGCAGCATTGCCCGTCTCTGCCGCCACCTCACTTCCAGTGGTTGGAGCTTTGGTGGCAGAGCTACCGGGCATTATCGCCAGGGCAGCTGCAAACCATGGCCTTGCGGTGCCCATGCCTCAGGCCCCCCAACGCCCGGACCAGCTGCATGGCATCTGGGGGCTCGAGGCCGCGACACGCCCCGCCCATCTCGACCCGATCTGGCCGATGTTTCCCGCCATCAGACTGTACCTCAGTGGGGCTGCAGCGGAGCACGGGAAGCTCGGGGCCCCGGTGAAAAAGTTTATCCAGGTCACGAAGACGGAGGGTCTGACAGACCGGGGTTACAGGGCGGTACCGCCGCTGGATCCCGCTCTGTGTGCTGTCTTTGGAGTGAAGCCGGGGCTCAGAGACCGCTGCCCCACTCCCAAAGACCAGCTGACGGCCAAGCTTACAGACATAGCACATCAGTGTAAGATGCAGCAAGAGGCTGTTATGAATAACATCGCCCTGCTGAAACCTAACATCTCCACCATGGCGGCTGACCCTCATCGTCTGGCCGAACAGGCAGTCGACGTGGCGAAAACCGCCGGTGTCATCCTCTGCCTCTGCTCCACCGGCGCGGTGTTAGCGGCCCGGACGGCGACATGGCAGCACCTCATACAGAGGAACCTGTGGCTGCAGCAGACCCCGGGCATCCCTGAGCCGATGAGGCAACAGTTACTGGAGTGCCCCATCAGCCTGGACGGGCTGTTCGGTTCCCGTCTGTCATCTAGGGTGGATGACATGCAGGCTGCTTCCGAGGAGGCAGAGAAATTCCGGAGACACGTCTCCCGCCCTCCGCCTCCACCCGGGCAGCGGCGCTCCGCTCCAGGCTCCTGTCGCCGCCATAGGCCACTGTTACGACGCCGCCGGCAGCTCCTCCTCCTGGCCCCCAGGCTTGCCAGCCCCGCCCGCCTCCATCACAGGCTGCGGCGAGCGGCCAGCGAAGGCCCCGGGCAGCGGGCTCATGGGGCTATGTCCCACCCCAAAAGCGCCGGCGAAGGCAATTACGGGGCGAGGGAGAAACGTGTGACAGCGAGAAACACCTCTTTACTAAAGACGGCTGTTTTCTCCCCACACCCCAGTTAACGCCGGAGCCTATCGGCTCGGCCTAATTGTCTCGAGGAGCCCATAGGCTTTATGGTTTATATGTTTGAAAGCCGTGACACACTCTTTTACCAGTTGGCCTGAAATACCACGCCTCGCAGTCATGGACCTATAAAGAAAGTCGTAGTCGTACCATGCGTGTTTAGCGCAACATTGAAAAGGGTCCCGTCTGAAACAGTGTCGCGCAGCGCTGCGTTCCGAACGTTGTGTAATCAAATACACCGGTATGGCGGTATATAACAAAAGCATTTCCTAACGAAAATACACACCGTTATTCAGTCTGAACCGGTATAGCGCCCAGCACTAACGCAAGTTGACGCCGCAACACCATGGGGGCGGGGCAGGGGGCGTTAAAAAACGCCAGGCACCGTTATGAGGAACCGAAATGTGCGTTCTTATTCGATCTCGTTACAACCGTTTACGTCGGAACCGGTTCCCTACTGGAACCGAGTTTCGGTGCTCAACCCTAGTCATGAGGCTGCTGGGCATGATGTCAGCCGCTCACACGGTGGTGCCGCTGGGGCTGCTTCACATGAGGCGGCTGCAGAGATGGTTTTCTCGCCTGCGCATCGACCCGGTGCGCCAACAGCGGCGCAAAATGACCATTCCCCTATCAGTGGGCCCCGATTTGACCTACTGGGGCGAGCCCCGAAGTCTCGCGAGAGGGGTGCCGTTGGGCAGAGCAACGTCACACATCTCAGTGTTTACAGATGCTTCTCTTTCGGGCTAGGGAGGAACATGCGAGTTTCACGTGGTGGGCGGCGTTTGGCCGCCCCCCGTGACCATGTATATAAACGAATTGGAGCTCCTCACTGTGTAGAAAGTGATCCAACACTTTACCCCAATGTTGACGAATCAACACGTAATGATTCGCACGGACAACAAGGCGACAGCAGCATACATAAATCGCCAAGGGGGCGTGCGCTCGGCACAGCTGCTGAGCATAGCGAGACAGCTGTTATGCTGGGCGCACACACTTGCTCTCCATCAGAGCAGCGTACATCCCCGGTGTCCTGAACAAAGGGGCCGTCAAAATGTCAAGGGGGGTCCCCAACCAGGAGACTGGACTCTGCACCACGATGTGATCAATCAGATATGGAGCGAGTTTGGGAAGGCGGAGGTCGACCTATTCGCCACGTGGGAGAACACACAGTGCGAGCTGTGGTGTTCTCTCAGCGCGAGGGACAATCCCCCACTCGGGGTGGACGTGTTCGCTCACAGACCGTGGCCGAACACACTCCTGTACGCATTCCCACCCGTCCCTCTGATTCCCCAAGTCATGGACCGAGTCCAAGAGGAGCGGCTGTATATGATTCTCATAGCACCGCAACGCACAAGTGCACCGTGGTTTTCCCTGCCTCCAGCGACTGCTCTCGGGGCCGACGAAGGGACTCCCTTGGCGGAGAGATGCTCTCTCACAACAGAGCGTGTTACTCGGCTAAATGGGCGGCTTTCCAGAAATGGTGCACGGAGAGGGGTTGTGACTATTCCCCTTGCATATTAAACAATGTGAGGTGGAGTCAAATATTCATGCTGAGAGCTCTTGTGTCTTATCAGACACATTAGATCTGCTCGTTGATGACGTGCCGTTAGACGCATGAAGTATGTTATGCTACGTCTGACGCATGATACCAGCGTATGTAGCTGTGTTTCTGGTACTGATCGGGACCAATGAGACATAGACTATATCGTGCTTCGCCCTTTTAACCAAATAGCGATAGCCTTAAAAGGCGAAGCCTATACGACATAGAACGATAGTTACGTATTGTAACTCTAGATTATGAGTATAGGCGCAGCCTTTTAAGTGGTCGGCCTCATTAACCTTTAAAGGGGTAGTTCGGAATTTTTGACGTAGGGCCTGATTCCCAAGTGAGCTTTGGTATTCTTTATCACTGGAGACAGTTTTCAACACATTTCATTCAGTCCTTCTAGTTGCAGAGTTCGCTCGTGCTAGGCTAGCGCACGTCAACGGGCAATGCTAGCCTGCTATTAAAAACAGTGTTACACACTCCACAGTACACCCGAGGTAAATCAATTATAACGACAGACTATAAATTTAAATGTCTGTTTATAGAATAATGTTAGAAATAAAACCAACCTTGCATTGCATTTTGAGGGAATTGCTGGGTCACAGCAGCAGTGTTATATTCCTGGTAGTAGGCTCCATGGTAGTAGGCTACGGCAGCGGCGGACTGATACCTAGGTTACCGGCTCTAGTTTGTTTACCTGCCGCTGTCATTGCTACAAACGCAGAGTACAGTGAACGAAGGAATTATATTAGCGTATTCAATTAACAAGATATGCCCACGTTTGGAGGACTTAGCGATGCATCTGCTTTTGAAGACGATTATGAGGAATTTGTTGTATCCAACGAACCGTACATGTACGAGCCGGTGTTTTGATGTCCAAGCCAGCAGCAACAAGCCACAGTTGAGTCCTTTCTGGATCTCGCACTGGAAATTGGTGGAAACTTTGTGGTGCCCATCTGTAGCGTATATTTCTACAATTTCTAAAAGCACACTGAACCACCATGTTGCCTAGTCGTTCAATTGCGCTTCTGTCCCACGCTTCTCTGTTTACGTTCTTGTGTCGTGATTCGGTTACAAAACTAACCGGCGCATAGTAAAATTCTGCTTCTGTTGAGAAAGTAGTCCCTCGATGATTCATGCGATGCAAGGTTAGTTTTATTTCTAACATTATTCTATCAACACAGACATTTAAATCTATAATCTGGCTTTATAATTGATTTACCTCGGGTGTACTGTGGAGTGGGTAAGACTGTTTTTAATAGCAGGCTAGCATTGCCCGTTGCTGTGCGCTAGCCTAGCACGAGCGAACTCTGCAACTAGAAGGACTGAATGAAATGTGTTAAACTGTCTCCAGTGATAAAGAATACCATTGCTCAGTTGGGAATCAGGCCCTATGTCCAAAATTCTGAACTACCCCTTTAAATAGCTGAAGAAAAGCTGTTTATTGGGAGCAGAACGTCAGCCGACGCACGTTTATATGTGCGGACTGCGGACGTGATTGAGGCCCACGCTGTTGGTGGGCGGGGATTACAAATTTTTCAGTGCTACGGCTTGACCCTAGGGAAAACCCAATAGCGATAGCCTTAAAAGGCTGCGCCTATACTCATAGAATCTAGAGTTACAATACGTAACTATCGATTTCGATTGGGTATGCAATAGGGCTTTGACTCCGAACTTCGTGATTCGAATATAATTCGAATATCAAAAAATAAATCAAAATTCAAACGAATATTAGGCAGCCCTTAATATTCGAACCTGTTATGGGCAGGCCAAGAGGGAGAGACGTCGGAGAACCCGACGCAGTCTATTCATAATATTGTAATGACCACGAAAGAGGCAGTGAATGAAGTATTGATTAGACAGCGATTTATTAGAAACCTAATAAACCGTTGGAACACGCAAGACCGGTAACCATAGCAACGCCGGTAAACAAACCTTGCAAAGCCCAATCCAGGGCTGAATCCGAATACTCATACTTATAGTCTGGTAACGAACGAAGAAGAGATGGCTGACCCGACACTACCAACAGCGGCTTAGAAAGAGGCGAAAAAAGAGACATTAAAAAGAGTAAAAAAGTAAAGTAATTAAATAAAAAGAGACATTTTTAATTTAATAGCAACAATGACAAGACGGAAAACAGGTAACTTATCAAGGTAATTTTGTCGGCATCTGAGGGGAGATACGTCATCTCCAAACATCCGGTGGAGTTTTGGCGGTGTTCGGAAGCGTTCAGAGGCGTTCTACGCATAGCTGTAGCCTGTACAACACTGTCAAGTGTTGTACGGTCAAGTAGTAGACACTGAACAGAAATAGTATGCACTAAGTATTCAGATTCAGCCCAGGTCTTACTGAAGGCATTTAATGGTCAAAATGTTATTAATAAATATTAAAATATATTCGAATATTAATATTAATAAACAAACGAACTTCAATATGATTTTTGGGCAAAAGTCAAAGCCCTAGTATGCAAGTCAGGCGGCTAGGTGGTGCTGTGATACACCATCACACAACACCACCATGTCTGAGCGCATGAGTAGATTATTCCTCCTTCTCTTATCTGCGCCGCAAAAACCATAACATAATTACAGATCCTTCTCTGTTCAGTAATACTATCTGTACATATCCTGTACATTTCGTGGAAAGACTCCTGTAAGTTTATTAGAGCTGCCAGAGCAGCTTGACGATCCGACGCATGGAAATAATCAAACATGTTTGTTTTTTTCCCTGTATTGGCGCTGTATGTGACGTAAACGTGTATGCTACGTGAGCAGATCTGAGCAGAGTATTGCGTCTTGGCAGTGTAGACGGAAACGCTACGGTGGAGCGTATTCAGGTTTTCCGCTCTTGAGGGTGGTTTCAGATTTTTGTGTTTTCAAGCCCCAAAAACGCGGTCACGTCTAACGAAAGGCACTTCCGATAGAATATTTGGTATTTTTTACCCGCAAGCGTCCTCGTGTAAACGGGGCTTTAACCGCTATGGTGTGTTCCTGAATCCTCGGACACCAGCCTTCCGAGTTGCACGTTCAACGTCACTTCCGGTCTCGGAGCGTTCATAGCGTTCCTGTTCTTCGTGATTGTGTCATGAAATTGGCTAGTCGTTGTTTATTGTTAGCTACATTAGCCTCTTTAGCAAACCAGCCCAAAAACCAACAACACATCTTTACATTGCACGCACAGCAATACCATGCAATGTATTAATTGGTGGCCGGAATAAAGTAGAAATGTAACCAAGTGTGTAAGAGCAGGAGCGACGCTAGCAATTGAAAACTTTCGTGGCTGTAGCCCAGAAGTTAGTCCTTTTAAAACAGGGGTTCGGAGGTTTCTCCCCCGAGAAAATTAGAAAATTGGGCTGATGAACATGCAATTGTAATGTAGTTTGAGAAGTAAAGGGAAGACCAATTGTCATGTCTGACTCATCTCGGGGCAGGCCTACTGAGTAGGTTAATGTTTAAGTTAAGGATAAGAAAGTGCACCACATACACAAGCAGCCAAAATGAGACATTGAAAAGCCTGCAGCCGGATAAACACTGTCATGCGCCTACCCGATGTCAAGTGAACCGGGTTGAATTCACTGCGGGTCTCGTGAATCTGTGCAAACTAGAGCAGCACTAAACAGCAATATCGATGATGCGCTATGCAGAATCAAATTTGCAACATTTTGCAACAAATGATTCTAAATCTGCCCATAAATGTACAAGTCAGAATTGTACATTTACAATTCTGTTTTCCGCTCAAGTTTCAAGTTTTCCCGCTCTGGAGGGTGGTTTCAGATTTTTGCGTTTTCAAGCCCCAAAAACGCTGTCACGTCTAAACGAAAGGCACTTCCGATAGAATATTTGGTTGTTTTTACCCGCAAGCGTCCTCGTGTAAACGGGGCCTTAATGAGTGCCGATAGTGTACTACGTTTAAGTGTACTCATGGAAGTATGGATATTGGAACACAGCAAATGAGATCCGTCGACGGCCTTGTTCACACTACATGCGTCCGTTGACGATTGGGGGCTTTTTGACCTATCCATGTGTTTTTCCGGGTTGTATTACAAAGGCAATTTCATTGGACAGTGTCCTTGCGTATATTTGCATGACGCAATTTGATTGGCCGACGGATCCGTCGCTGCCTGAAAAGTTGAACATTTCGAAACTTTTTGACAAATAATGGTGTGTTCCTGAATCCTCGAACGCCAGACTTCCGAGTCGAAAGTCGAAGATCTCCCAGCTTTCTTGTGGCATTTCTCGAAGGCACGCCCCCTTTTTGTCTTCATTTTTCGAAAATCTGAGTAGACCGAGAGCAGTGATGACACTCAACAAAATGGCTGTGCCCGTGAAGAGATTTTATTTTTTTTGTATTTGTACCACGTAGGTCATTTTAACATCATTTTTAAATGCTCTTACACAGGCGCGTCGTAGACCTGGGCATTCGAGGCTTTAGCCCCGGATCTTTTGGGAATAGCCCCGGATCGCTGTGCTGTCAAAAAGAATATATAATAATAATAATGATGAATATAGCCCCGTAGAGTTTACTTATTTGTGGTTGTGTCATGCCAAATTTGTACCGGCTGCCAAATTTGTACCGGGCGCGTCATCCATACGTATCCATTCCAAACCTGCCTGGCAACAGATGATCGCGTCGTCCGTTGCCGGGCAGGTTTCAAAAAACATTTGCGCTCATGTTGCCAAAGACGAAATAACATAATACAGTTAACGGATCGCTAGATAACACTTGTTTTTACTTTATATTTGTATTGTATTGAATGGTTTAATCAAATTGAGCAAGTAAACTGAGTGTTTAAAGCAGGTCAAGGACGAAATAGCACAATACAGATATCGGATCGCAAGATAGAAGGTTTGCAAATGTTCGTGAACCTTTCACGTCATTCGACGCGATCGTCCGTTGCCAGGCAACGGACGACGCGATCATCTGTTGCCAGGCAGGTTTGGAATGGATTACGTATGGATGACGCGCCCGGTACAAATTTGGCAGCCGGTACAAATTTGGCATGACAGTTGCATTACCAGCAGCCACATATGCAACATTGTAGCCAGTGAAAACTGCAAAATTCCGACATGTCCATATATGGGCAGATTTAGAATAATTTGTTGCAAAATGTTGCAAATTCAACGTCCGTATTCTTTCTTCTCTATGCATAGCACATCGATATTGCTGTTTCGTGCTGCTATCCTTTTAGTGAGATCAGAGTATTGAGAAGGACAGTAATAAAATATCTTTGGTAAGATGGATATATGCCCTCACACACATTGTTGAATTATGCTGGATGCTTTATTCTTTCTATGTGGCTTTTAGTTAATGATCGGGCTATAATTAGACTACGTTGGCTATGTAATCGCTGACAACAGGCGACATTTCATAGTGGTTGGACGTTTTAGCGTGCCGAAAGGCTTTTATCGTCTGGTCACCCGATGATCAGGCGGTTGCGGGTATCAATCATTGAAAAAAATATTGTTTCGGGTGGATATTGATATTAGGTAGCGGGTACGGATGACATTACAGCTCATCCGCGCATCTCTAGTCTAGACTCTGTGCGCGGCCCCGACTTCTCCAGTGAACCAAGAAAGCCTGCGCCGCAAAGAACGGGGGATTTTACCCCCTCGGTTTTACACAGGAAACTTGAGATAAGACGGTGAAATCGCCGGGCGTGCCAAGCTGCGACCGAACCGGCTTGGCAGTGTAAAAAGCCGTCACCATTGTTGCAAGCATTCTCTGCGTCTCACTGAACAACACAAACGCGAGCGCCAGCAAATTGACCGAAGCTCAGCAAGTCTTTTCCACCGGCCGCGAACCCATTCGGGTTCGCAGAAAGTGTTAAAAACGTAAACAGAAAAATAAAGTAAGTGTCCACAAAATTCTCTTCGACCCGAGGTCGACACGAGAGAATATTGATCCTCCCGATGACAATTAATTACGTCCCCGGGACGACGGGAGGTCGTTAATTTTAATCCCTGACGCAACCTCTCACTCAATCAACACACGCAACACATACAATCTGTCAACGTCGCAACCAATTCAATTTTGTCTAGAGGGAAGTAACTGAGCACCCCCTCCCGAAGTGGTACAGCCCAGGTCGGCCTTGAACTGCGATTGGTCAGAAAGACGTAACAGCTAATGATAACATTGAACTCTCGTGCAGGCTCGAATAGAGTGACACACAAACACACTTTTAAGGAGTTTTTCACCCTCTCCGTATCCAGCTTGTTCCACGCTTTGCACCCAGGCTACTAGAATGCGGCGAGCTGGGGCTCTCATGTTCCCCCCTGCGATGTATTCCTTGTCCGCATCCCCTGCCATCCAGTTGTCATACGATTCATGCAGACTGGCTTTGAACGGCTGATTCCATGGATGTACTTTGCGTGTGCCGTGTTTTCCCGCTGATGTGGTGAAGCTGTATGGTTATGCTGTTGAGAGCTTAAATAAATGGACTATATAAGTTGACTATGAACAATTATTGAAGTTTAACATTTTGTTCAGCAAATTTGACAACTGACAGATGCAATATTGTATCCAGTGAAAACATAGAATTCTGACTTGTACATTTATGGGCAGATTTAGAATCATTTGTTGCAAAATGTTGCAAATTTGATTCTGCATAGCGCATCATCGATATTGCTGTTTAGTGCTGCTCTAGTTTGCACAGATTCACGAGACCCGCAGTGAATTCAACCCGGTTCACTTGACATCGGGTAGGCGCATGACAGTGTTTATCCGGCTGCAGGCTTTTCAATGTCTCATTTTGGCTGCTTGTGTATGTGGTGCACTTTCTTATCCTTAACTTAAACATTAACCTACTCAGTAGCCCTGCCCCGACATGAGTCAGACATGACAATTGGTCTTCCCTTTACTTCTCAAACTACGTTACAATTGCATGTTCATCAGCCCAATTTTCTAATTTTCTCGGGGGAGAAACCTCCGAACCCCCGTTTTAAAGGGACTAACTTCTGGGCCACAGCCGCGAAAGTTTTCAATTGCTAGCGACGCTCCTGCTCTTACACACTTGATTACATTTCTACTTTATTCCGGCCACCAATTTATACATTGCATGGTATTTCTGTGCGTGCAATACAATGTAAAGTTGTGTTGTTTGTTTTTGGGTTGGTTTGCTAAAGAGGCTAATGTAGCTAACAATAAACAACGACTAGCCAATTTCATGACACAATCACGAAGAACAGGAACGCTATGAACGCTCCGAGACCAGAAGTGACGTCGAACGTGCAACTCGGAAGGCTGGTGTCCGCGGATTCAGGAACACACCATAGCTGTGATCTAAATCGTTCCCTATCACGGATATATATAGTGCACTATATAGGGTGCTCGCCATTTTGTAGTGGTGTTCGAATTGTCAGTGGTTGATTTCATGCACTATATAGTGCACTTAAAATACCCAAAATTTGAGTGTACATACGATGTTCCCTACACGTTACTCCCATATACCACAATGCAATGCGGTCGTGTTTTTCCGAAGGGGAAGAAGAAGCTGAATAACCTCGAAAACGAAGACGGGAGTCTCCGGCTTTCGTTTAGGAATGTCAATAATTTATTTTGTATATAACATAGAAAATGTAACATTCAAAATTAATTTAAAAAAAACATGATCAAGGAAATGTAACATTCAACATCAATACAACCTCCAGCTTTCGTCGTGAGTGCCCGGTTTGTTTACATGATGAGGGGCATATGTCTTGCCACACAAATACCCGGCGCATTTACTGACGTAAATTACGTTTAGAAATGTTCTGCGTAGTGTCCGAATTCTCGTTTGTTCGTCCCCTATATAGTGCACTATATCATGAACACTATATAGGGAATAGTGAGTGAGTGAATAGGGAACGATTTAGAACACAGACAAAGAGATCCGTCGACGGACGGTGGTAGTGTGACTATGCGTCCGTCGAAGGATGGGGGCTGTTTGACGTATCCATGTGTTCTTCCGGGTTTTATCAGCGATTTCATTGGACAGTGTCCTTGCGTACGGACGGAAGTCCAGTTGATCATAGCGATACTAGTTGCATACTCAGCAGCAGCAGGTCGCCCAGGGGGTCGTTGATTGCAAACACTTAAATCGTTTGTATTGAGGGAAGGTTTTATTCATTAACTTTTATAATTTGTATTTGTATTAAGTCATTTCACATTTATCAGTTATATTTTTACTTCCCAACGAATCTCCTACATCACTCCACAACGTGGTATTTGATCATTCTAATTACATTAACATCATTGGTCTCCCTGTGCGGTGCAGCCTTTCTCCAACCAAACATGGTGTAATATTGTATAGCCTGCCATGTGTTGTATATTTTAGTCGTGGTGAAAGAAAAGTGTAGTCTTCCACCATCTGGAGAAGAAGTCCTGTTTGTAGAGTCTAAGCTTTGTCATTGTGGTAAACAAGAAGCAGTGGGTTAAACCACAGGGTGTAACATCATATCATATCATATTCAGTTTGTCATGTTTTGTATGGAAAGGGGACTAGCTGTTTATTTCTGCTTAACTCTATTGTTTTTTTAAGTTATCTGTTGTATATTATAGGCTCTTATTGTTATCGATACTTCATCCTGCATGCCTGGGCCCAGCGGCCATAAAGGTGTATCATGCGTTTACTGAGTGTGAGTTAGACCGTATCGTTAGTCACAGCAACAGGAAGCTGTGAGTGTTTGTTTACGGAGTCATCTTTTCATTCCTTAGTCATGTTATGTTTCTCAAGAACTGGTGATACTTGATTTGATCCCCAATGTCCACAACCTTGCTGTAGGCATCCTACAGTCAAAGGCCTACCCCCTGAGGGGGGTGGGGGATAGATTCTGAACAGTAGTCCAAAGGACTACTGTACATCTCTCTTGGCCTTAACTTTCTTTCCTTGATTGAAACACATTTTTCGGTCCCAATTGATGTTGCAAAAATTGTATTTAATTGTAAGTACTTCAACACCTATTGGTGTCGCTGCCTTAGAGCCACTCTACAGACAACTGTGTAATCTAGGTTTCCTGCCTGCGTGGTATTGTTAAAGGAGTGGTATGTTGGTTGACTAGACTGTGACCTCAATAACCAGAATATGTTATTGATAGGCCAACAATGGCAGGTAGGAAAGGTCATTTCTGGGACATATTTGCATTAAATGGAACCTTTTGTGTTTTCTGCATGTGCACGCATACAAGTGAATGTAGGTAGTACGAAGATCTACTATTGACGGCACGTGTAGAATGCTGACTGGATGTCTGCCTCCTGTCTAGGGGATCAATATGTGGGCCTGCAGTGTGCTGTTCTCCCTGCTGCTGGTGACCCTGGGGGTCAGCAAGGGGGCCCTCTCTCTGGCCCCTACCTACGGGGAGCGCGGCTCTGACCTGGGCCTGCGGGTCTTCCAGCAGGTGGCCCGTGCCCGGCCCCAAGAGAACTTGGTGCTCTCCCCCCACGGAGTGGCCTCCATCCTGGGCATGCTGCTCCCGGGAGCCGATGGAGAAACACGAAGACAGATCGTCACTGCCCTCCGCTATAAGAAAAATGGTAGCCAGCTTTTATCCTCCAGTATTCTGGTTAAATTTAAATGTCCTGAAAGGGGTTCATTGGAGTTCTTAGGCCTGTACGGTTGGTTATGCACATCGACAGTAATACCTACACTAGTTTTTTAAAGATGCTGAAATTGGTTTTGCAGAAATTAACAGTGTGAGAATAATACTTTTATTATTTTAACATACAGGCATGTAACCCTATTCTAGTAGTACCCCCAAATGCAATTATTAACCCAAAAACTTACGCACAGGTTCAGAATCAAGTCCCCATTTCAGTTGTCGACATTCTACACCCTCCAGGGCCTTACAAAATGTTGAAGAAACTCCACAAGACCCTGACTGCCCGGTCCAACCAGGGGCAGGTGCTCATCGCCAACGCCCTCTTCAGCCAGAGGGATTTCCCTATGGACCAGGGCTTCATGGCGACCAACAAGGCAAACTTCCAATGTGAAAACGGTACTTTGGACTTCAGCGACCCCCAGGCAGCCGCAGACCGGATCAACGGCTGGGTCAATAATAAGACCAAGGGTAAGACAAGCAGGGCACACAGACATCGGCCGATATACTGAACCATGCATGTGGTCCACCAGGTCAGGACCGGTGTGTTTCTGACTTGGACATGGAACGTAGTGCAACATAAGTGATGCCAATTGGCTTCAGAAAAGCACATAGATTATCAATTGGCCATTTGGTTAACAGCCCTATCTTAGTAAAATACCACTCCAATTTTTGATTGTACAGAAGCACTTACAACTGCTACTCATCCTGTGAAACGGAATGTTCACAGTACAAAAGTAATCAACTGGGGATATTTTTTCAAAATGAACAGGGTTGGTGACGTAGAAATGAATATGGTATGGCCACTCAGGAGTGTGTCCCTGTGAGCACAGGTCACATCCCCAGCCTGGTAAAGCCAGACATGCTGGACCCGGCACTGACCCGCCTGCTAGCAGTCAACTCCATCTACTTCAAGGGGATGTGGAAGTCCCGCTTCCAGCCCGGGGACACCAAGATGAGGAGCTTCAGCGGGGGCGACGGCACCACCCACAAGGTCCCCATGATGTCCCAGCTCTCCGTCTACCCTATCGGTCAGCTGGGAGGCGTCTCCCTTTGGGTTGTTTTTGTGTTCGCTCTTGTAAAGATTACACCTCTTACAGGTTGGGTATGGGATTTGCGAAACGCCAGCAGATTTTGAAAATACACAACTCAAATGGTCCTACCCCCTCTCCTTCAACGCTGACTCTGACTCCACCCATTCCAAGTACATGGACGCGCAATCATGCACGAGTGCGAACACAGATGCGCGAGAGCGAGCCAGGCTAGCTCGGTTGGAGTTTAGGGTTGTCTTCTAGTGCTAGGTCCAAATGTGGATTTGCTAGTTAGCTAGCTCCAGTAGCTACCGCAGGATAACAACAAACAGAAGCTTGCTCTGGTTCACGAGCTATGAGTACGTGCACGAAGGGGTCACGCGCGGGGAGTGGGGGAGGGGGAGTGCAGTACGCCTGTTTGATTGACATACTTACTGTCCAATGCCACTCGGTGGTTCTGGAAATCATTGGCTGGAAGCCCGTTCCACAGATGATTGACTTTTCATGTCAGTACTTCTAACTCAGTGGCTATAAGTGGGTTTAGTTTAGTTTAGTTTATTTTATTAAAGATCCCCATTAGTCTACACACCATAGTGGAGACTATTCTTCCTGGGGTCCAGGCAAAAGACATTACAATACAGATTAAAAAAAAGTGCAGTACAGCATGATCATTGTTGGTGACCAAAACACAGACTTAGTAACAAACATTTACATTACATGTAAATAATGCAAAAAACAAAAAACAGCGAATTAAAAACAAATAATTTTTGTCAGTCCAAAAATACCTTAAATAATAACCTAATCTACTCTAATTTCCTTTCTGATTATTGCTGCCTTAAGTTTCCTTTTGAATTTACCTTTATTCCTGGTTAGAGTCAAATATGAGGGGAGCAGATTCCAGTATGCAATGGCTCTGTACATTACTGTTTTTTTGAGTGCATTGGTTTTGGGTAGAGGACAAGTAAAGTGACCACTTAGTGCCTGTCTGGTATTATATCCATGTCTCTCATCTACAGGCGATAGCTGTAAAGACAAACTGACGGGTTTCTGTGAGGAGTACACATTATTTAGAAACAGAATAAGGCTGCATGCCAGTCTTTCATCCACCCTCATCCATGACAGCCTGGTGTGCATATCATCCACACTACTCCTAACAGAGCAACGAAGTGCTAGTCTTGCCGCTCTGTTCTGAGCAAGCTGCAGTTTGCTAATTTCTTGTTTTGATGCACTAGACCAGATAACAGGACAGTAGTCTAAATTTGACGGAACTAGAGATTGTATGACTAGTCTAATTGATGTATTCGTAAGCAGATGAGCACTCCTTCTTATGGCATAGATACCATTTATCATTCTCACCACTGTCTTTTTAATTTGAGTGGACCATGACAGTGATTCGTCAATTGTGACACCCAACAGTTTGACTTCTTAAACCTGTTCTACCGTAGCACCCTTTAAAGAGAGGCTTAATTTCTGATCTGTTCTGAGAGCATATTTAGAACCTAATGCCATACATTTAGTTTTTAAGACATTCAACTTCAGCTTATTTTCTGTGATCCATTCAGAAACCAGCTTTAACTCTTGTTGAAGCACCTCATTAACATGTTCAATGCTGTCTGACGATACATACATAGTTGTGTCATCTGCATAAATCCCCATTCCTGCATTTTCCAATACATATGGCATGTCATTTACAAAAATAGAATAGAGAAGGGGGCCAAGGCAGCTTCCCTGAGGAACTCCACACTGGAGTGTCTCAATATTTGACAGAGAGCCATTGAACTTAACACTTTGTTGCCTATTCACTAAATAGCCCTTCAATAACTCAATAGCAGAATCTTTGAATCCATACGCCGATAGTTTCATGAGTAGTAGCTCATGATCTATGATGTCAAAGGCTGCGCTGAAATCCAAGAGCACCACCCCAACAACTGACTTCATGTCAATCTGTTTGAACCACTCGTCAGTAAGACATGTCAGTGCAGTGCTTGTAGAGTAGCTTGCTTTGTATGCATGCTGTAGATCTGAGTTAATGTTGTTTTCTGCAAGATACTGCTGGATCTGCTTAAATATAATTCCCTCCAAAAGTTTACTCAAGACAGGTAGGATGCTGATAGGCCTACTGTTTGGACCTGTAAATGGCTCCCTACTGTTTTTTGACAGAGGAGTAACCTTTGCAATTTTCCACAAATCAGGATAAGCGCATTCCTTAAAACAAAAATTGAAAATATGGCCTACAGGCTTCGCAATTGATTTGGCTGATAGCTGAAACAGCCTGCCGTCAATATTATCAACCCCACAAGGTTTGTCACACTTAATTGTTTGAAGTATCAAATAATCAACACTGATTGGCTTGAAATCAAACTCACAATCCTTACCACACATAATATGATTTTGTATTATAGCTCTGGACAGCCCACCACTAACAGGCAGCATTTGATTTCGTAGTGTGTTAACTTTACTGAGGAAGTAATTATTGAAATAATTTGCTATGTCAGAAGGTTTGGTAATAAATTCTCCATTCAGCTCAATAAATGAAGGAGTTTTGGCCATTTTACTTCTACCCATAGCCTCATTAAGTACTCTCCAAAGTCTTTTACTGTCCCCATGGCACTCCTCAAATATAGAATGATAGTAATATTTTTTCTTTTGTCTATTTAGTTTAGTTATTATATTTCATAGTGAGCGGTACTCTTGCCAATCTGCTGCATTCCCTGACATGATGGCAGATCTAAATTCCTCATCCAGCCAAGGTGCCTTAAGTAAACGGACAGTGAATTTCTTAATTGGAGCATGTTTATCACACACTGCAGAAAATAAATTCATAAAGAAGTCAAGTGCAGCATTTACATGCATCTTCTCAAGCACAGTATCCCACTCAATATTTTCTACATCAGCAATAAAATCCTTTTCTAGAAAGGTTTTATATGTTCTTCTATGAATCACTGTAGGCCCTGCTTTAGGAACCTTTGTTTTCACAGTTAAAGCAACAATATTGTGGTCACTGAAGCCCACAGGCACCGACACAGCTTTAGAACATTTTTCAGAACAATTTGTAAAAAAGTGATCAATGCAGGTTGACGTGACCTTTCCGTCCCTATTGACATTAATTCTTGTGGGTACACCTATGACTTGAGATAAGTTGCATAATGTGGCTGCATTGCTCAACTTCTTTTTCAATGTACAATTACTGGACAACCAGTCTATATTCATATCACCAAGCATGTAAATATCATTGCCATTATCAGTTACATTCTTCAGCATCATGCATATGTTATCCAGATATTCAGTATTAGAGCATGGTGGCCTATAAAAACAGCATGTCAATATAGGTTTCAGATGTGGGATATGAACTTGGAGCCATAAGGCTTCTACTCCAGCCATACCTAGATCTTTCCTTATTTTAGCTGGAATATGATTTTGAATGTAGAAAGCAGTACCTCCCCCATACCTGTCTCTGTCCAATCTAAATATATTGTAACCTTGAATTGAAACAGCTGCATCCTCTATGGCTTCTTCCAAATGAGTCTCCGACACAGCCATAATATGAATATCATTTTCGTGTAGAATAGTAAATGGCTCTTGGACCTTGTTCTTTAAACTACAGACATTTAAATGAGCAAACCTCAAACCTTTTTTCGGTAGTTTGATAGACATTAGAGAATTTAAATACAAGTTAAAAGACAGAAGGTCCTCATCTCTGAGTCCTACATACCACTCTTCAGGATCGGGTGGAGGACAAGTGCTGGGGCGACACAGCCCCTCGCTCCCTAGGTGGGTGGGTCACAAGGCGATCGTATCTTAAGTAGGCAATGTCCCCTCTATCCCATGCCTCCTTAAGTTTAGGCAGAAGATCTCTTCGTCTCTGCCGTACAGCCTCGGAAAAGTCCTCATTGATGTAAATCCCAGGGGCGGTCTTCTTCAGTTCCTTTCTGCTCCTCAAGATTAGCTCTCTGTCCTTACAGTTTAAGAATCTTACTACAATGGGACGCTTCCCGTCAGTTCTGTGATCTGGCTTCCCACTGCGGTGAGCCCTTTCAATCTGCATGGCTCCAACATCCAGCTTTAGTTTTTCAGATATTAGGTTGCAGACTTTACCTTCAGTATCAGCCCAGCTCTCCCGTGGTGATTCCTCAATCCCTTCAAAAATTTAATTGTTTCTTCTTGACTGATTTTCGAGATAGTCAGCCTTGTTTTCCAAAGTGGTGAGACTGTCACAATTGGTGCGCATACCATTTTCAACGGTGTTGTGTTCACCAGAGACTTTGGATACATTAGCTTTAATCTCATCAACTTCTCGCTGGGTGAAATGAATGCTGTCCTTGATCTCCTGTACATTCCTGTTCATAGAGTCAAGACCCTCGTTGGTTTAGTCCAGAATCACCCGGACAAACTTATTAAAGGTGTCAGTTTGTCTGTCCAGTATCTCCATGAAGTGGGCTTTCTGCTGTGTCAGCATTTGGTTGATTAGCTTTCTGACAGAGACCATGGTGACCAGCTCAGTCTCCTCTTCAGCCGGAGAGGAGGCCTCTCCCTCATAATCACTGGCTTGTTCATCACTCTTGTTGTTCTTGCCCTGCTTCTTTCTTGTTCCTCCAGCCATCTTTGTGTTAACAACGCCTAGCAGCTAAGCTAACAACACCTAACAGCTAAGCTAACAACACCTAGCCGCTAGGTTAACAACGCCTAGCAGCTAAGCTAACAACACCTAGCAGCTAAGCTAACAACACCTAGCCGCTAGGTTAACAACGCCTAGCAAATAAGCGAACAGATAATATGGCCAAATATAAAATACAATATAGCCAGGCTAATATTATCTGGCTCCTCTACTAACCTATTGGTCAGGCTAAACCACACAACAGGGAGGCTTCACCTGCACTCGCGGCTCAAGTCTACAACACCATGATAAGTATTTCAAGTAATTTTGCAAAAATGGCCAAAAAAGAGAATTCCATACCCAACCTTTAACATGGCTGAATCGGTGTGCCAGAGGGAGTATATAGAGAGCATAATGACTGACTTTAACACGAAATTAAGTTGACCCGCTTTGTATTAAATGAATAGAATTCAGTGGCCTCTCAGTTTTACCTCTGGTGATGGAAAATCGGTTGTTTTTGCAATGAAGAATCTTTCCAACATTGACGTCTGTTTTCATGTTTCATATGGTTTGGTCTTACTGGTGTTGTAGAGATGCCAGACCGCTGGAATACTATTCAGCCCTGTGTGAAATGAGATGCTGCACCAGTCAGTGCTCTATTTTTAGTCTGGATCACACAGACTGCCTAGCTGCTCAGCTGAGCTGCAGTAGAGGCTCCAGAGGGCTATGGTTGGTTTATAATATTTGCTAGCCATCTAATGTAGAGGTATTCTGCAGGGGATGACTACTTAAGGAATGTCATTACAGCAACAGTGTCTGACCATATGTTGTCTTGGGAGCGAGGAGAGGTTGTCAACGTGCTCCTTCCTCCCCAGGCCAGGCCAGCACGCCCCAGGGCCTAAAGTACAAGGTGGTGGAGCTGCCCTATCACGGCAACACAGCGTCCATGCTGATCGTCCTGCCCACGGAGGAGGACACGCCCCTCTCTGAGGTGATCCCCCACATCAGCACGGCCACGGTCCAAAGCTGGGCACCGCTCATGCACCAAAGGAAGGTCCACCTGTTCATCCCCAAGTAAGACCCGGGACCCATGCTGGCTCTCTGTTCAACAGGAATGGATTCATGGGATCAGGTGTCAACTCCTCGTACAACCATATGATACAATTATGTTGTGTAGTGTGGTGGGCATGCACACAGAGGCTCGGGGCAGAATTCAACACAACCAGCCGAGTGTGTCTGATTGATCTTGTGTTTGTGTATATAAGCTAGAGTAAAGCAGCTCCCACTCTCGCTGTAACCTAATCCAGTTGGCAGCCTGTTTGTTTAAAGGGGTGATATTATGC
The DNA here is from genome assembly GCF_031168955.1 of Gadus macrocephalus. Classification (NCBI taxonomy): domain Eukaryota; kingdom Metazoa; phylum Chordata; class Actinopteri; order Gadiformes; family Gadidae; genus Gadus; species Gadus macrocephalus. The sequence continues at coordinate 24,559,951 of NC_082397.1, forward strand.
TTTTCCCTTAGCTTTAGACTGTTCTATGACGTATGTATACATGTTTTACGTCTGCTAAGCTAGAAAAATAAAGTCAGAGCAAAAGTGAGTATTCGCGCCCACCGAGAACGCCCCTCAATAAGTGTTTGAAACGGCTTATTTGTGCTCAAACTTTACTTCCCTAATAGTGTGACGTCAGACAGCAGTCAAGCCTCCTGGCTACCCGCACTATTTACAACTTCTCGGGGGTGTGAATTTGCCGACATGCGTGAAAAGTGTTCGACCAATCCCAGCAGACTGGGCTACTCGGGAGGGGGGGCCTTAAAGCGACATGATACTAAACTGAACAATTTTGAAAGACGCTGAAATTGTATTTTCAGAAATGAAGTGTGAGAATGATAAGGGTTATTTCTAATATACAAGTAACCCTATTCTTGTAGTACCCCCAAATGCAATTATTAACCCTAAACAAAAGCATGATATGGGATCTTTAATATACATCGCTAAAGTATCATAAAATGTATTGTAAATCTTGCCTGATGTTAATCTTCTCATCATGAAACCCCAACTGTGTGGAGTAATAATTAGGTATTGATTTCAAAGAGGCTTGCAGTACAGAGTCACCAAGGCAGCCCTGTCCCATGTACGATATATAACCACCCTAACGCACGTTGCCTAGGTTCACGGCAGAGGCAGAGGTGGATCTGAAGGCCCCGTTCTCAGCCCTTGGACTTACAGACATGTTCGCTGATGGCAAGGCTGACTTCAGACACCTCAGTGAGTAGAAACAAGTCATGAACGGGACAACAGGGGAAACTTATTTTGGAATGGATCCTGCCAGCTGAAAACTGGAATCAAATTGTTCCCCGTTGTATTTCCTCTTTTGGTCACTGCACTACTTGTGGATTGTGCTGTGAGTGGACGCTTGAGGAGTGTAGCACCCCTTTATGGTCCAACGCCATCACTCCACTCGGTTGACGGTATGTGGTTGCTCCTTTCTCCAGGTTCTGAGCCTGTGCATGTGTCTGCAGCACTGCAGAAGGCTAAAATCGAGGTCAACGAGGATGGGACGAAGGCATCAGCTGCCACCAGTAAGACATAATTCTAGGCTGTTTTTGTCTTTAGTCAAACCTTAATGTCATCTTCCTCAGTTATTCTGGCTGATAATAGGCATGTGTGCTTGCAGAGGAGTTGGATTTATCTTGGCTTTTGTTTGTTGTTGATTCCTCTCAAATGTTAGCCGTTTAACAAGTTGTGTTAGCCTTCACACAATGGTATTAAGTGTTAGGAATAATGCATTATTAATTTAAATAAAATCGTTTTAAAATGTCATACTATTTGTGAGTACCTGGGGGGGGGGGGGGGGGTGGAACAATGCTATAAACCGAATAACAATTGATTCTACCTTTTCTGTCCGCCTGGTAGCTGCCATTTTGTTGGCGCGGTCCTCCCCTCCCTGGGTCATTATAGACAGACCTTTCCTCTTCTTGGTCCGACACAACCCAACCGGTAAATATTGTCTCTTGTTTCCGCTCCCATTTTGTTAATTAGATGGATGGATAGACGGGTCAAAATCAGACTTTAATTGACCAGAAGCCTGAGGTCTAATATTGCTCTCTTGTACACAGGTACTATTCTCTTTGCAGGCCAGATAAACCAGCCGTGAGCCCACACGTCCATGGCCACGTCTAGAAACCCAGGACACACACAGACGGCCTGGAAATGAATCAGAGCATCAAATGTTTTTGTTTTAATAATGCCTTTGTTACCTTTTTTGTAATATATCACATACCTTGTTGTGTGTTTTGTAACAACTAAACATTTTCAATAGTTACAATTTCTTTGCTACTGTTTTTGAATTCTTAGTATTTGTGCTGAAAATCAAATAATGCATTTCATTGGAAATGGAGATCACCAGTTTATTTAAAGTTTTCCTGCTTCAATTTGGGAAGTATTCAGTGTGGGTCGTATTATTTGTCCTGAAGGTTAAGATTCTGCCTTTTTTTATTTTTATTTTTATTTAAAATGTGTCAAATATTGACACATTTTATATTTATTCCATAGTAAATACATATTTCTAACCGCTGGCTGTGTTCTCCTTTGTAAATCAGCTGGAGGGGGGTGTCGTTATCTCTGTCGGGTGTACTCTGGTCATATTGGTAATCCTGAGTGTATTCTGGGCCCAGTTTTTGAAAAGTGATCCATTGGGATTTCGGATCACGGATTGGATCAAATCATGGAAATGGGTTTTTCAAAGCAAAAGAGGGATTCCGAACTAAAATCAGATCATGTAATCGGATTTGACATTTGATCTGGCTCAAACCTTTCCTTTGGGGAATTCAAAACTTTGAACTCGGTTTGGGATCTATTTGATCCAAAAGACCAGGATTACCCTGATCCCATCGGAAGGGTGGATTCAGTTGGTTATCCTGAAATGTGGTATTTGGATGACAGTGATCCAATCCAATGTTCCTTTAAAAACGGGCTTGAAAGTAAGATGGATCAGCTGATCCTGGACAGCAAAACATGGGATTTCCAAATCGGGATCAATTTGATCCAGATAATTTTTTTAAAGGTGACCTATTATACCAACAGGTGTGAGTGTGATTAGCCAAACAAGCTGTTTCGGAAATCTGCCCCATATGACATCACTAGTTGGCGTGTCCACCTAGATCTGTGCTGGATAGATTAGCAACGTGCCCTTTCAAAAAAACTGGACCCAGGTCATATTGGTAATCCTCGGTGTACTCTAGACATTACGGTATTCTTGACTGCCTCTCAGCAGTCAGCTTTGGGGGGGGAGGGGGGCGTTATATCTGTCTGGTGTACCCTGGTCAGGCCTGCCTTAACCTGCCATTGGGCCCTGGGGCTGAGAGGTAAGTCCCCCTGAGAGGGGGTCTTACAATGAAAATGTGTAAATGCCATTTGTCTAGAGTGCAAAACGTATGAGTGACCCTCTCGCGACATAACATGATATACGTATATCTATACATATATTAGTAGTTTATAGATGACCAAATCATTTAAGGATAGACAAGGTGATTATAAAACAATGTTCCATGAAAGTTTGATTTACCTCCAAAAGAACACGTGATGCGGTCTGCAGAAACACAAACATGCCTAATAACAGCATATTAACAATTAAGAGCTTCCTCTTTGGCCTCGGCGGGCCTTGGGAATCCATCACACACACACACATTGCAAGTCACCGATGGTTAGTATGGGGTCAGAACAGTCTAGAGGATTCACAAATGTATTAGGGTTAGGGCTCCATCACCGGCATCGCCGCTTGCTATCGCCGCACCGTTGCCACTCGTTGATGTTGACTTGCCTTTTTCATTTGAAGGTTTAAAAAATCCAATCAGCTTCGGGATCTTTTTCAGTAATTCTTTATCCCGAATCCCTTTGCAGTCTTTTTGAGCGCCACTCTCAAACTTTTTATTTTCCGACATTTTGCCAACTAGCCATGACAACCTTCACGCCTCTCATTTCAATCTATTTGAAGCACAAGCCAAAACATTCCTCTACATTTTGTGATAAGCTGTTGTTTGATGGTGCCCACGTGGGTCAAAGGTAAATTGGGTCATTCAGAAGCCACAAAAATTTATATCAAGAATTCGACAAATTATAAAGTAATGCAATTATTTTTTTTTTTTTCTTGGCTCATGATAGGCCTCTGATCTTTGTAGGCCCCAAACAAAAAATCACATTGTTTTGGGCCTACACCGATCGGGGGGCCTATATGAGCCATATAAAAATAAATAAATATATAAAAGCGATTAAAAAAAATTATCTGATTAATTATAGGCTCTGTGATAAATTTATCTAAATTAATCGCATACTAACATTTTTCCAAGAAAGTATTTCAAAATAATTTAATTCAAGTAAATTATGGCAGATGAGTGATTCAATGAATACTAGACATAATAGACTTTAAAGTTTATTTGGTAGCAAAACATGTGAAAATGCTGGGTTCGCGTGGACAGGGAAGACTGAGGCTTTCAGAAACATAACGTTCGGTTGCCATGACACGGCCATGACGCTGCCACAAGCTTGCGCTCGAGACCGAGACGCTCATCAAAAAAATGGCAGGTGAAATGCAAATGATGATCTCTCTGTAAAATGTACTAATTTACCTCCAGATACAACTCGACATATTAGCTAAACTCAAACATATTCGTTGCTCCAATGCCGGAGGCGAGCGCTGTACTTGATCTTCTTCAGCGATGGTAAAAAATCCGAAAGACGGCAGTTCAAACCCAGTGTTGGGGGTAACGCGTTACAGTAAAGATATACTTTTATGGGTAACGAAGTAAAGTAACGCATTACATTTCAACTATAGGTAGCCTAACTACACTACTTTACTAGACTATAGTAACGCGCTTTCCTGCGTTACCCAAGGCGTGTTTGCCTGTTTGTAAAGTTATGATCTGTTTAAGTCTGCACGTTTGAATGCAGAGTCGGGTAAATAGCCGGTGGCTCTGCTACCACTTGTTGAAAGGGCAACATCGCCACTTATGCCGCTTTTCCACCGCATGGTACCAGCTCGACTCGACTCGACTCAGCTCGCATTTTTTGCGTTTCCACCGCGAAAACATGGTATCTGGTACCTGAAGTGGCTGCTTTTTCTAGTACCGCCTCGCTCTATAGTTCCAAGCGAGCTGAGCCGATGCTAAAAGGTGACGTTGGCAGACGGCCGGCCACTGATTGGCCAGAGAGTGTGACGAAGTCACGAGAGCGACATGGCAACCATGCTGGTAACAGCCATAGCAGCGCCGCAGCCAACATATTCCACTTCTTCAACTTCTTCAACATGCCAGCTAATAATACGAACACGAATACCATCGCATCGATGTCCTCCATTGTTATGTGGGTTCTGTCCATGTGTGGGTTGCGTAGGTGTTGTTTGCGTCGCGTACAAAAATACGTCACGGCCCTTTCGCGCAGCCGACCACGCCCACGTCCAGGAGGTACTATTTGCGGTGGAAAAGGACCCGTGCTGCTACCGTGTCGAGTCGTGTCGTGTCGAGTCGTGTCGTGTCGAGTCGTGTCGAGTCGAGCTACATGTGCGGTGGAAAAGCGGCATTAGTGTAGCGGTCGGAGTAAGCCATGCTCCGGCAATAGAGTACTTACGTGTGACGTCACGTTTCCACAGCAACCGATTTTCGGTTCTGCACAAACGAAATTAACAAGGGGAAATCCTATATAGCCACCTAAACCTTTTATAGGTTTGTGTGGCATAGGATTCTTGCCTCGGCACGTTAGCCTATCATAGTGATCGATTTAACTTAAATCGATCACTATGGGCTTTTGGGATGGCGGGAATTTTCTGTTTATTTAATTAATTAATTGCATTTCTGTTTCCTTTTTATGGGCTTAAGTTAATTTGTTTTAATTTTAAGGGATACCTTTATTTTTATATTTTTATTGACCATGAATCTAATAACAACTTGGTTTTGTTCTCATGTTTCCCAAAGGCTGTGTTTTGAAACTTGTTGCTGATTGACCACCACAGCCTCCTTTATCCTGTTGGTTGTGGATTTATTGTTGTTTCCTATGGTTTTATATGCCATTTTGTATACATGTATACAATAAACACAAGGTGATGATAGAGCTATGATGTTTGTCAATTCATCTACACAGTAAATTAAGAAACGGGAAAAGTAAAGTAATAAGTAGTGAAGTTACTTTTTAAATGCAGTAACTAGTTAAGTAATCTCATTACAATTTACAGAAGTAACTAGTAATAAGTAACGAATTACTTTTTTTGAGTAACTACCCGAACACTGTTCAAACCGTACTTGGAGCGGCGTTTCTGGACAAGACCGGGTCGAAAATTATTAACCAGCTGATCAACTGTAAATATCAGCTGATCGCGCGCCTGTAATCTAAACAGAGAGGCGTGGCGGAGTTGCGTAACCATGACAACAACTGTCTATCAAAATAATTTCAGTGTGGAATGTGGATGCAAAACATTCCGAAAACGATATGAAAACGATAGTGTGGATGGAGATCGTTTTCATGGCGGATGTGCGTTTTTACATTTACCCGGGTTAGTATGGACGGGGCCTTTTTAGTTTCAAAGCAAATGACGCACCGGGTGAAAGGGCACTATAGAAGCGCGATTAATCGGCGTTATTTTTCTGTGATTAATTAATCTAAATTACGGCGTTAATTTGACAGCCCTAATATAGGCCTATATATTAAATACTGCAGCTCAGGATAGGCCCCTGATTGTCGTAGGCTTCAGCCTGACTCTGGTCATTACGGTAATCCTGAGTGTAGTCTTGTCATTACGGTAATCCTGACAGCCTCTGAGCAGCGGTCAGCTGATCCACAGTAGAGCGAACATGGCGGCGGAGATCCACTCGAGGCCCCAGACCTCCCGCCCGGTGCTGCTCAACAAGATCGAGGGGCACTCAGACGGGGTCAACGCGGCCGTTCTGATCCCCAAGGAGGATGGGGTGATCACGGTCAGTGAGGACCGGTGAGTACCTCGCGGGTTATCGAGGGTCGGTAGCACAAGGGCCGAAACGTTAGCCCGGGTCGGTAGCACGACGACCGGAGCATTATCCCGGGTCGGTAGCAGGACCGGAGCGTTAGCCCGGGTCGGACCCGTCTATTTGCTGAGCATCAGCACAGCGGTAGCCATGGATCAAATGCTTTCTCAGAGAAGAGTATCTGTAGACTCAGTTATATATATATATATATACATATATATATATGTATATATATATATATGTGTGTGTGTGTGTGTGTGTGTGTGTGTGTTTAGATATATATATGTTTATGTATGTATGTATATGTATATAATGTGTGTGTGTGTGTGTGTGTGTGTGTGTGTGTGTGTGTGTGTGTGTGTGTGTGTGTGTGTGTGTGTGTGTGTGTGTGCGTGTGTGTGTGTGTGTGTGTGTGTGTGTGTACAGTGGTAAGAATACGTTTATGCACCCATGCTAAAGTTTACTAAAAAGAGGAATAAAAAGCCATTGATCTTAATGTCTTAATTAAACAAATTAGGAAAAACCCAACCTTTTTAAACGACCAATTTTCTTTGTAAATGAAAAATGTATCGTAAATAAATAAATGTTCATCATTAAAATACAGGGTGCATAAGTATAGGATCCCCTATGTTAAATTCTCAAGATGCCGGCACATTTTTTTTAAAGGCCATTTATTTCATGGATCCAGGATACATGCATCCTGATAAAGTCGACTAGGCCTTTGGAATTAAAATAGCCCCACATCATCACATAACCTTCACCATACCTAGAGATTGGCATGGTTCTTTTCAGTTAGCCTATGATGTGGGGCTATTTTAATTCCAAAGGCCTAGTCGACTTTATCAGGATGCATAGTATCCTGAGAGAGAGAGAGAGAGAGAGAGAGAGAGAGAGAGAGAGAGAGAGAGAGAGAGAGAGAGAGAGAGAGAGAGAGAGAGAGAGAGAGAGAGAGAGAGAGAGAGAGAGAGAGAGAGAATATGTGTGTATTACTTTTGTAACGCGTTCCTCCCAACACTGTATACATATATATATATATATATATATATTAGGGGTGTAACGGTACACAAAAATCTCGGTTCAGTACGTACCTCGGTTTTGAGGTCACGGTTCGGTTCATTTTTGGTACAGTAAGAAATCAAAATGCTAAATATAAATGTGCTTCATAACATGTGCTTCAAGTTGTTCATAACACACTTTTGTGCTTTTTACAATAGGAACATTAGACAATACAAAACTAGAATTCTGCTCAAAAATATAAAGATTCTGAAATGTAGAAATAAAAATAAATAACATTGGCTCACTGGTTTTTTTAAGAAATATATGATCTAATGTGCAACAATGAACAATTGCAACACTAAACAGTTTCAAGTTCTTGCTCTGATTAAATAACATGAATAAGGCTCAGACTGTTTCTTTAAAAACAAATCTTTTCTCAATCTAATGTGCAACAATGAACGATTGCAACACTAAACAGTTTCAAGTTGTTGCTCAGAAGAATTTTTACTCCCCCCCCCCAATCTTTAGCCCTGATTACTTTCACTCAATCGTTATGTTTTTTGCCAGAAAAATCTCCTTATCCACATTATCTGCAGGATAATAATACCAAAAATTTGAGTGTACATACGATGTACCCTACATGTTACTCCCGTATACCACAATGCAATGCGGTCGTGTTTTTCCGGAGGAGAAGAAGAAGCTGAATAACCGCGAAAACGAATATATTTAATGATGGAGTCTCCGGCTTTCGTTTAGAAATGTCAACAATTTATTTGTGATTTAACATAGACACCTCCGCGCAGCGGAGGTGTCTTGCTTCGCCATGAAGGGGCTTATTTTACGATAATGACCGGCACAGTTCTATACATTATCCCGCTTATTACACGGCTACTTCCCAAAACGAAACAATTTATTTACAATGTATTTGTTACCAGCATTCACAGTGTTGATCAGCAAAGAAATAGTCTGTCCAAGACGTTGACGTCGTCGCTTAGCAACCGACAGCGCTTGGGTTGATACATATCCCGCTTATTACATTGACAAGTTACCGGACTACGTGCGGAGTGATACCAAAGGCAAAAAGTCATTTTGTTTACCTTGACAGCGGTCATTATTCATCCGTTGCCAATGAATTATCAAAAAATAATTCACCGCCGGAAGTTGTGAAGTGCCTATGCAAGTGAACGGAACGTTGAAATGACCCGTGTAATAAATAGGGAATAGTGAGTGAGTGAATAGGGAACGATTTCGAACACAGCTACGGTGTGCGCAACTGTCCATGTGCGGCCGCAGCATGTTCAACACATGCGGTCCTCTACTTAATATGTCCGTATGGAAACTCGTTCGGTACGCCTCCGCACCGAACCGAGCACCCCGTACCGAAACGGTTCAATACAAATACATGTACCGTTACACCCCTAATATATATATATATATATATATATATATATTACTTTTGTAATGCGTCCTTTTGTAACGCCGTTCCTCCCAACACTGTATATATATATATATATATTCACACAGTGTTGGGAGGAACGCGTTACAAAAGTAATGCATTACTGTAATGCATTACTTTTTGCTTTAACAAGGAAATGTAAGGCGATACAAAAAAAAAAAGTAATATTTAACTCGGCGAGATTCGCAGGGGAGAAAAAAAATCTGCTCAAATGTTCCTTCCTTACTGCTAGAAGAGAAGATCACAGCAGCAGCAGGGGAGTTGGTTGTAGTCTTTTTGCTCGGTTCTCCGTATCAATAGTAGGCTATAACGGAGCGACCAGCCCGCCTTTCCGTTTCCGGTCAAGGAGCAATGGGTCTTCCCACCGAAATCAATGGATTTACAAAATGCCAAATAAAACACGACAGAAACTGTATTACGCTACGATAATTGATTTGGAACATCAACTAACACCACAAACCACTCGGTGAGTTGGACATTTCTGAAAACGAAATGTGCAACTAATTACTTTAAAATAACAGTAACAAGTAATTAATAATGCATTACTCTTTTGAAGTAACTTGCGTGTGTGTGTGTGCCCGTGCGTGCGTGCGTGCGTGCGTGCGTGCGTGGGCGCGTGCAAATGTCCGAAATCATTGCTAATATTCAGCATTGGATCAGATCAACTCAGCCCAGTGCTGTCATTGTATCTGGCCATCCCATCTGCAGACCCCTTTAACGCAAAGACCAAGGGCACACTATGTTAAAGTCTGCCAAACCAGTACGTATGAGGACCCTGCTTTGCCATCATAAGGCGCAGGGCTTCCCCATCAGTCGGGAACCTCTGTGTCCGGCACCTTATGATGGGGAAGCAGCTTTCACTCATGTGCAGATCAATGCCTTTTTCTCACTTGGTGTGGTTCCTCTCCATTAATGCAATTCCCATTTATATTAGTGTAAGTTAGACGGTCCTATTGGTAGCGGGCTGGCTAGTCCAATGAGTGGATAACCTCTGCGCTAAATCAACGACGTGAAACAGGAGTCCCTAGACAGAGCGTCCATTCATCAGGCCGGCCGGTGGTGCCATCATGGTGTGTCAAAGCTTTATCAAACTACCACAAAGTCCAATAGAATAACCGCAACTTAATTGTTTCACTATGTGATATGCATATTTGTGTATGTAGCTACATCCTTTATGGTATAGCAATATCTGATGTATGCAGTCTATATTCTGTGTTGATCAAAGTGGTTAACTTGGTTTTCTTTGTTATGTATCTTTTTTCTATTATGCAACCAGCTGTTAATTCAGAATGGAGGTTAATTCGGGGAAGTGCTATTTTGACACTACTTGATCACTAATGAATGTTGTCTTCACCTAACGGCCAACTTACATCCTGATGATTACTCCTCCAAAGTGAACGTATAGTAGCTCACATTATCAGTAATACTTGGATAGATTTAATAGATACAAATGGTTTGCGTTGTTGCAGAACCATCCGAGTATGGCTGAAGCGGGACAGCGGGCAGTTCTGGCCCAGCATCTACCACACCGTGTCCTGTAAGTACGGTCCGAGTTGATATATGACAGCATTATAAACACCAATAAGCTGTTAATACATCAACATTCATAAACAACGTTATCTCTAGAATCTATAGAACATTAACAGGTGATGACTGTCAATCAATCACCCAGGCAGTGTTATTAAGACAGACAGACTGCCCCAAAAGTGAAACTGAAGAATCCTCCTCTTTTCTTCACCCAACCAAACCCCATGTCAGTCGAAACAGCACTTCTGTTTCTATCAAAGTCAAGCACGTCTGCCTGCATGCATTATTTATGTCGGAAATATGCAGCTTAACTGACTCAGGCATATAGAATATTGTGGAATACTTTTAGGGCTAAATGTATGCAGGGGAACAGGGTTGTGTATAAAACGTTGTTTGCTTTTGTGACTTTGTTAGCTCCATGCTCTTGCATGTCGTACCACCATGACAGTCGACGCATCTTCATTGGCCAAGACAACGGAGCCATTGTGGTGAGTGCCCATTACAGGCTCTCATAAATAGCCTTGTTTGGAAAAGTAAAGCCAGTCTAAATGGTTATTTTAGTTTTAAAGAGGCCCATTGTTACTTTTTGGCTGCCTATAAATGTCAGTGTGTCAGAGCAGAGCAGAGCAGGCTTAACTGAGACTCTGTCCTCTTCCTTAGGAGTTCCTCATATCTGAGGACTTCAACAAGATGAACCACGTGAAGACGTATCCAGGTGAGGCCTCCTCTGAGTATGTGTGTGGTTCACTGAGAGACGTGCGGATAGATACAGAAGATGTTGCCCTCTTTGGTTATGTAGTCAAGAGGAAAAGCCCTTTCTAGTCTGGTAAAAAATTATCTGGTGTGGTTTCCCAGCATGCCCTGGGCCAATGGCCCATCAGTTCTCTCTGTTAGGCAACTCTCAGGAATCACACACACTCGCTTCCCCATGCACACAGGGTACTATTTATATAATAGGAGAGGAATATATTTATATTCACCCAGCCTTTTCTGGTTGCCAGATATTCCAATTGTAATACTTAAAGGGGGGAATATATTTGTCTCGACTAGTTTTATTGGGAAAAGTACTTCTCCTTGTCACTTTAGAATTCTAGTACTTGGAAATGGTGAGACATCTCCAGAAATAGTATCCCGCACATCTTCTGTGGTCTATGTAATGCGAGTGCTACTCTTAAGATATGTTTTCCTATTTGCTGTGAAACAGTAGCAGAGACATAGAGGAAGTGAAAATAAAAATAGAGATAAAACAAAAACATAGCTAGAAACAAAGTGTTTGTGAAGTGAGGTCAGTTCTTTTCATGCAGAAGCGGATCTCAGCTCCTAACAGGGAGAAGGGGGTTGCTTCGTGGATGGAGGTATCCTCCTGAATGTTTTTACCTCTAAGGGAACGGCTTGTTCGTCAACTCTAGTTAACATCAGAATCAGAATTATTTTTAATGCATCTTATTGTACAAGTATGCAAAAGTACAATTCTTAAGGTGCGTTCACACCAAACGCGAAGGGGCAGCATTATCCCATACAAAGTGAACGTAGATACGCAAATCGGGCAAATTATTCGCTAGAGAATACCGGTGACAAGTTTTGATTTGTTGCGCCACACTTTCGCCCTGCACAGGCGAGCGCGTTCACGAGGATCGTATCTAGTAGATCCTACGGACTTCAGTGGGGGTTTCATTCCATCTGCGTGCGGCACCTTCTCAACAATCAATAATCTTCCTCCCACTCAGGGTGAAAATGATAGGTCTTAGCTTGGTCTTAGCTTGTTTCCCCTCAGCCATGCCAACTCGAGCGACAAATTCGCTCGAGTTGAAATATTTCAACTTTGCGGCGACATTCGCGCGATGACAGCCAATCAGCGTTCAACAACGTGGCCACTGAGTGACATGTGTAAGGTAACAGCAAATCAGCGTTCAACCGGCCAACCGTTCCCTGCAGTGCAGTCCAGGGTGAACTGCAGCAAATTCGCCTGACAATGTGTCTTGGTGTGAACGCACCTGGCTTGGTTCCTCAACAGCCACATATCAACGACAATACAAGATCAAGTAAATAAAGATCAGAATAAAGGTAGAATAAAGATAAGGAAAATAAAAATATGTAAAAATGAGTAGCAGCATAGATAACAATAATAACTAGAAAATGCATTTCCTGCAGAAAATGCAGTGAGTGCCATAGTACAAAGTGAGGTTGAAAATATCTTTTAATAAAGCCACATAGATTAAGACATAAAGAAATGTTAAATGGCTTATATCAAGTGAAAGGATTTGAACAGAGTTAAAAAGTCTAAATGGAGTAAACAATGTAAATATGCACACCATTTAACAATAATGTAGAGGTGGGAAACAAAGTGACATCTGAATGAAAAGCGCAAAGCATTGCTAAAAATGCAGAAATTTAAATGGAATTGAACTGAAGAATCTGAAAGGTCAAATGTATTGCCCTGCACTGCTGAAATCTGAAAGGTCAACTGTAAATGAACTGAAATGGAAAACTGACTTGCATTATCTGAAGAAGCAAAGTACATTGTTATTACAAAAGCTGGAAGCTAAACTGTAATACTGTAATACTGTCAAAGCTTGAAGATAGAAGTAGTAGTGGTACTCGCTGTAGTAGTAGTGGTAGTAAATGAAGTAGATGTAGTAGTAGTCGCTGAAGTAGTAGTAGCAGCTGAAGTAATGGTGGTACTAGCTGCACAAACGATATGCCTTATGGCAGGGGTGCCCAACCAGTCGATCGCGGTCTACCAGTAGACCGCCGACAGATCCCAAGTCGACCGCGAGGGGTGAATTATTTTTTTTAAAAATAAAATAAAATTTGCGCGGGACATATACGCGCGGTAGCGCATGCGCTGTCAACAGCAGTTGAAAGCCGTCAACAGTAGTTACGCACTCCTAAACGTTGGCATGGCTGAGGGGAAACAAGCTAAGACCTATCATTTTCACCCTGAGTGGGAGGAAGATTATTGATTGTTGAGAAGGTGCCGCACGCAGATGGAATGAAACCCCCACTGAAGTCCGTAGGATCTACTTGAAAAGTAGATCTTGGGTCAAAAAAGGTTGGGCACCCCTGCCTTATGGTATTGATTGATGTTTGTAGAAAGAATTGTATTAATCCCGCCATTTTTTTTTTTTAAACCAGCCAAAATTGCATATGTTGTAAGAAGTAATCCAATTGAGCGAAAGTAAATCAAGGAGACCAACTGAAAACAAGCCGACATGGAACTTAAACTGTTATTTTAAAAAAAGTATAAAGGTAAATAATCAAAATTCAGTTTTCTTCAATATTGAAGGTACAAGTGTGTTGATTTGTTAAACCTTTGAACGATAACATTTTGAAAAAGTTACGAAGTATTAAATGTCAGAATGACTTCCATTGTAAGGGTGCACTCACACTAGGCCATCTGGCCGTTTTCACACCTCAATTGGTCCCATTGTTCTCTGGCCTGCACTCACACTAGGCCATCTGGCCGTGGCCGTTGGCCATCGCAACTGTGGCCTGGCCACGGTAGGCTCTTGTACATACGTCATCACGTCGTAACACGTCATCACCAAGCGTCCGCTGCATGGACCATAATAAAGTCTGCCGCCAGTCAGAGTTTCAACAACAATGGACAACAACACAGAGAACACAGTTCGCACTTCGCTGAGTCTGTTGTTTTTTTGGAGCCGAAATGCCCAAATGGCTAACAGACACTCGACTTCTCTATGGGACCAACCTGAACCAACAGTTGTACCGCTTGAAGCCATGTTTACCGTTTAATGGGAAAGAAGGCTCGTCGCCTTTTATTATGTCCATGGTCGTCGCATGGACTATACGTCATCCAGCTCTGGTTGCGTAGCCGTGCGTGTGCGTGTGTCGGCTCATTAGCATCTGTACCGTGGCGGGCCGTACCGTAGCAGCACACATCTCCCAAGTGGCCAAATTGGCCTGGCCAGCCTGGCCACACTCACACTGGCAGATTTGAGCACTGTTGGGTGTGAAAACGGCCACGGCCAGATGGCCTAGTGTGAGTGCACCCTAAAAAAGTATAAAATATTTTAGAAATCTGAAAAGAAGTGTGCGATTCCAAGCTAATATGAACATTTAAAAATTGGAATGGAGTCTAGATGAAAAATTGAGGAAGGAGATAGGTCCCAAAGTTTGTAGAGAATAAGAAAGAAAGAAAGAAAGAAACTTAAGAACAATAGTTGAGCGCTACATGCAGCACTCACCTGAATAGTAATAATAAAATAAAATAGAGTAAGTAATTATAAGAGAAACTTAAACTGAAGTAGTAAGTAACAATAAGTAATTCGTCTCCAGAGTTAGCATTGGTCTCATTCAACAAAAGAGATGGGACTCGCATCTAAGTCAGTGTTGTCTGGTATTTGATTGTCCTGATGTGTGTTTCGGTTCAGCCCATCAGAACCGCGTGTCGGATATGGTGTTCTCACTGGAGAGTGAGTGGGTGGTGAGCACCGGCCAGGACAAGAGCGTGAGCTGGATGTGCACCGAGAGCGGCAGCATGCTGGGCAGACACTACTTCAGCTCCTGGGCCTCCTGCCTCCAGTATCCTTTTGCTTCAACTTTATATTGACTAGGGGCGGGATACGGCAACATATCGTCACCCTTCCTCGTGTGATACGAGAATCGATGCACTGGACTCAAATATCAATATATTTTTTGATTTAAATTATTATTAATATTTATAAGAATTAATTTTGGATTTTTATGCTCTATTCCTGAAGAGTTAGACAATAAATATTGCCCCAAAATCCTTATCCTCATCTTCAAACCGCTCCGGGGTTGGGTCGCCGGGGCAGCAGCTCTAGCATGCCCAAAATATCGATATTTAAATTAATAAAACAAGGCGCTTCAACCAGATTTCTCCGCTCCTCGAGGTGGCGCTCAACACATGAATGAAGAAACTTGAACAGAACTTTACTAACAAAGAAAAGTAACTGAAAAACTCAGTTTGGACCATGAATAAAGACCGAAATCCAGCACTTTACCGTTTCACAGGTATTTTGTATTCATCGTTAGAAATATATCGTGCTGTATCGTTAACCAAACGGCTCGTCTTTGTATCGCGTTCTACCGTAGAATCATTCGTGTGAGAGTACCCACCACACTCATGTTCATGTGTATAACGCTCTTTGTTCATACACTGCAAAACAAACACTAAAATCCACTTCTTGTGTCCCATTACCGGTTGAACCAGTTTGGAGAACATCTATTATTTGAGGTTAGTTTTGCATAACTTTATTTATTTCAAATAATGTTTTACCCCCCTCTAATGTGTGCATGTGTGTTTGTGTGTGGTAGTGTGTGAGACCTTAACCCAGCCCGTCAGATACGATCAGGAGACACAGCACGCTTTTGTGGGCGACTACTCGGGTCAGATCACCCTGCTGAAGCTGGAGAGACAGACGTACTCCATCATCACTACCCTCAAGGGCCATGAAGGTGAGCCCCCACCCACGCCTGCGTGCCCCCCAGCTGCAGCCATATAGGAAGGAGATGGCACCAGGAGATAAATCTGTAGACTAGGGCTCCGTTCACACGGAGCAGATTTTTTTGTGAAACCGCAAAACTCTTGTGCGTTTCGGCCGACCGTCCAGACGGATCCAGCGGATCCGGTGACCGAAACCGCACTTTTCTGAAACCATGTCCCAGGGTGGTTTCAAATATATCCGGACCTATGCGGTTTCGTTTTAGGATTCATGGGGACGCCTGAAAACGTAAACGATGACGTCATTAGCCCCCCACCAGCTGTGGGACGTCAGAGTTGCGTTGAATTATTACTATTATTATTTTTAATTGTATTCTTTTTGTAGCTTTAAATACAGCCCCTTGATAAATGTAATTACTAACTCTACATTAAAAAGTATTTCTGCTCAATTTAAAAGATTGAATCTCCTCGTGGCTGGATGTTTGTATAGGGAGATTATTTGTTTATCAACACAGCGGATGCGCGCGCAGAAAGATGGCAAAAAGAACATTTGTTTGACCGGTTGCCATGGTTATCTCTGTGTGGTTAATTTGCAGTTGCAGTGTTATTTAGCGATTTTGTCAGCTTACTGTTACATTAAACTGTAATCAGAAAAGGCGGTTATATGCTATAGACCCTATACTATCTGTTGTATAATGGCTGGGACGAATTTCGAATTATAAATATGTACACTTTATGTTGAAAGTATAGAGTATATAGACCGTCGCGATTACCATTGAAACGAATGGCGCAGTGTTTATTCTTCAAAACGAGAGCTGGTAAGTTGTGAAAAATGAATTAAACTGCAATCAGACAACGCGGTTATATGCTATAGACCCTAGAGTATCTGTGGTATAAAGGCTGGGACGAATTTTGAATTATAAATATGTACACTTTATGTTGAAAGTATAGACCGTCGCGTTTCCCTTTTAAACAAATGGCGCGGTGATTATTCTTCAAAACGAGCGCTGTCTGGCTCATAGCTCAGCGGACTAGAATACCTCCCGTTGCCAAGTCGTAGCTACGGTCCGTCCTACTTATGTGAAAAACTTTGTGTTTGGATTGTAAAATGCATGAAAATATAAATGAATGATCTTCATTTCCTTTCTTTGGCAAGTTTTATCGATCGTAATTAAAGGGGACTACTTTTTGAGGGAGGTAAACTCAAACGAGTATATATTTAATAAGCATGCAATACGAATAAGAAAAAGCATGATTATTAAAGTATTTGAATTGTTTTATTATGGTGGCAAGCAAGAAGTAGAATAAATCGGATAATCAGTCTTATTAAAAGGGTTTGTTCAACCAAGCGCACAGCAAGATATGATTGCGGTTGTTGTCGGTCTCGTCTCTTTCTGCCAACGACATGCGAGTAGAGCGGGGAGTGATGTAGACTGATCCCTCTATACAGCGCGCAGGCTGTATGCGTGCAGGCTTGATGCGCTCCACTTTTTTTGTGGAGACCCAGTGCCTTGAATATTTACTACAGTGTTTCTACAGCTCGATGCGGTTTCGCAATGGATCCGTCTTTACGGAGATATTCCTGTACCGCATTAAACTAAAACGGATCGTTTTCGCCCGTGTGGACGGGGCCTAGGAGTTGGCTGTTACTCCTTCCCTTGACGCCTCATGGGAATTCAGAGTGCTTGCAGCAGCAATCAGGCTTACGGCTCCAGGCTAGCCCCAATTGGCCCTAATCCACACTCACACACACACACACACATGGACACGAGGGCCATCTTAATGGGGATTGCATTACATTTGTCGGTTTATTTTCCTAACTTTTCTTTGATTGATCGCAGACACAACAGACGTTTAGCGATGTGAGGCCAGATGAAACGTGTGATGACTCAACGATTCCCCTTTTCTTCCCTTAACACTAAGCGCACACACACGCACATGCAGACACGCACGCCCTGACTGCCAGCTCAGCCACTTTATTGATCTAAATAACTATTTACGTCCTGGCTATCAACACAAGCCCCTTGACATGGGACTGGCAAGTGTGTGTGTGTGTGTGTGTGTGTGTGTGTGTGTGTGTGTGTGTGTGTGTGTGTGTGTGTGTGTGTGTGTGTGTGTGTGTGTGTGTGTGTGTGTGTGTGCGCATAAAGATTTTAGTGGTATGATTCTGAGCTTGTCCTGTGATCAAAACACTGGGCCAGCCATGTGATGCAGCGCTCCCTGCTGCCACTGGCTGGCGCCAAATAACTGCTCCTCCTGGCCGCTCGCCACGCTCACTCCTTCATCATCACATCGCTCAAACACTCATCTGACGTATAAAACATCTTTAAATATACGGTAGGAGCTAAGAGAGGCAATAGAGGAAGCAGAAAATGGCACCATTTATAAAAAAAAAAAAAAAAAAAGAAAAAAAAAAAAAGTGTTGCAGTTACATCACACGCCTGTGATGGGCAGGAGGGGTTCCCAAGCCAATCAGAGAGAGACGCCCTGCTGGGCGCGTTCTCAAGTCTGATTTGGGCACCGTCAACTCCCGGGAGTACTCTCATAGCACAGGTCATTCACCAATAGCCGAGGTGTGGCATCACATGACACTAAACAGCAGCCCTTAAATCTGACCAATCAGTCCTCCCTCCACCCCGCCCCCTCCTCCAGGCAGTATCGGGGCCCTGTGGTGGGACCCGGTGCAGAAGCTGCTCTTCTCAGGGGCCTCCGACCACAGCGTCATCATGTGGGACATCGGCGGGCGCAAGGGCCGCACCCTGCTGCTCCAGGGACACCAGTAGGTGCACACGCACACTTCTTACACACACACGAGCACACACAGGCAGCGCTCTGACAGGGAGCTGTGGTCAGGTTCATGAGTTAAGGTTGCTAGGTGCAGTGTGTAGTTCTGAGTCTGAGTTCTGCTTATAGAGCGAGACCCACCCACCCAAGTGTTTTCTATCTCTTTAACTCTCACTCCATCTCACTCTGTCTGCCTCTTTCAGCAACACGTCTCAGTAGTGTCAGTTCCAGCGGTCCCACCATGGGCTGTGTCTCTAACAATCCCCTGAACTCCCCATACATATTTCATCAGCCAGTACTAGAGCGGGTGTCTCCCGCCCCCCTCCCTGGTGCTCACCAGGCCTGTCACTCCCAAGCTCCCTGGGGGTCCCTAGTTGGTCGAATGAAAGAAGGAGAAATACAATTAAAAGGAAACGTTTACGAAGTACAGTTTCCCAAAGGACTCCGACATCCACACACCAATCCTCTAAGATCAGGCCAATATAATGATATCATTCCAATTATCTCATACAAGACAACATTTTTGCTATTGTATTATTCTATTGTTGGATTCGATATAGTCTCTATCACAGAGGCTGCATGAGGTTTCTGATGGTGATAAAGTCCCGGCTTTGAAGTTAAAGTAGGATTTAATGAGGTCCTCTCATGTCACCCATATCCAAATTAATAATGGGGACTTCTCAATAGGTTTTTATTTAAAACGTGTGTTTGTCAAATGCCACAGTCCAAAGTGTTAAATCAGCTTACTTTGTGGGACATAATCCAAAAGAGGTTATTCATTTGGTATTCCTAATATGAGTCTAATATCAAAATCATTGCAAACAGTTTTTTCTCGCTCCATCAACTAAATAAAATATTGACCTATAATCAATATTTAGGGGTTGTGTCTTTTGAATTCATGAATATTGCTAATCTATCACATAACTCATTAATCTCTCTCTCTCTCTCCCCTGGTTCTCTGTTCATTTGTTTCTGGGCTGCCCAGCGAGCGAGTGCAGGCGGTGCGCTACCTTCAGCTGACCAGACAGCTGCTGACCTGCTCTGTGGACGGAGGCATCACCGTGTGGAACATGGACACGCAGCGGGAAGAGGTTAACTAGTTCATAGTCTTTATTATACTGCACCACTGTGTGATGAGAGGTTCACTAGTTCATAGTCTTTATACTGCACCAGCATGTGAGGAGAGGTTCACTGGTTCATAGTCTTTAATATTCCTCACTAGCGTGTGATGAGACGTTCACTAGTTCATAGTCTTTATACTGCACCAGCATGTGATGAGTGGTTCACTAGTTCATAATCTTTATTATTCTGCACCAGCGTGTGAGGAGAAGTTCACTGGTTCATAGTCTTAATTATACTGCACCAGCGTGTGATGGATGAGAGAATCTGAGGTTTACCGACTGAGACAGCTGTCTCTAGAGCTGGGGTCCTCTGACTGAGACAGAGCTGGGGTCCTCTGACTGAGACAGAGCTGGGGTCCTCTGACTGAGACAGAGCTGTCTCTAGAGCTGGGGTCCTCTGACTGAGACAGAGCTGTCTCTAGAGCTGGGGTCCTCTGACTGAGACAGAGCTGTCTCTAGAGCTGGGGTCCTCTGACTGAGACAGAGCTGTCTCTAGAGCTGGGGTCCTCTGACTGAGACAGAGCTGTCTCTAGAGCTGGGGTCCTCTGACTGAGACAGAGCTGTCTCTAGAGCTGGGGTCCTCTGACTGAGACAGAGCTGTCTCTAGAGCTGGGGTCCTCTGACTGAGACAGAGCTGTCTAGAGCTGGGGTCCTCTGACTGAGACAGAGCTGTCTAGAGCTGGGGTCCTCTGACTGAGACAGAGCTGTCTAGAGCTGGGGTCCTCTGACTGAGACAGAGCTGTCTAGAGCTGGGGTCCTCTGTGTGTCTGCAGGCTCCTCAGTGGCTGGACAGCGACTCCTGTCAGAAGTGTGAGCAGCCCTTCTTCTGGAACATTAAGCAGATGTGGGACAGCAGGACCATCGGCCTCAGACAGGTAGACACACACACACACACACACACACACACACACACACACACACACACACACACACACACACACACACACACACACACACACACACACACACACACACACACACACACACACACACACACACACACACACACACACACACACCTGGCCACCTCGTGAGCAATGTACGTCACCCTGACACTTCCTGTCCCCAGCACCACTGCAGGAAGTGCGGCCAGGCCGTGTGTGCCAAGTGCAGCTCCAAGCGCTCCACCTTCCCCCTCATGGGCTTTGAGTTCCAGGTGCGGGTGTGTGACAGCTGCTTTGACACCATCAAAGAAGAAGAGTGAGTATGGTAGAAGATCTGTGTCTGTCCGTCGATAGTGTAATTAAATAAAAAATGTAATAAGATAATGTGTAATTATGTTAATGTTTATATCGGGTTTTTTATGTAGCAGTAGTTACGGTGTGGCCCTTATTGGATACCTAAATGTGTTATTGGATCCGTCGTACTGGGATGTACCCCTTACTGTAATCCTGCTTTCCCTCTAACTCACTTAACCTGGAAACTACTGTTTGTGTATGTGTTTGTGTTTGTGTGTCTGTGTCTGTCTGTAGTCGGACAGCGCTGGCTACCTTCCACGAGGGGAAGCACAACATCGCCCACATGGACATAGATCCTTCCAGAGGCCTGATGGTCACCTGTGGCAGTGATCGCATCGTCAAGGTCTGCATCCCTCTCTGTCTCTTTATATATAGCTTAATTTCTCATCACAGATTGCTTACTACATTCAGTGATGTGGTGAAACACTGGAAGTAGAATAGGATCTAGCACCTTAAGCCATATCAGATAGGCTGTATCCAAACCAATGGAACATGGATCATCATTTGAAACATTGACAGTAAGGCCATGCCTATTGGGGTGCAAATGTGTTAAATGTTAATTATGATTTGTTAAAACTACAGACAATTATATATACAATTTACAAGATACACATTTATGATAGGTCTATGATGGTAGTTTACCGCTATGGTTGATCAATACATAGAACAGATCGTGATAATTAAAGATCGATGATGGTAGTTTAGCACTATGGATGATCAATACATTTAACTAGGGGTGTAACGGTACACATATTTGTACCGAACCGTCACGTTACAGGCACTTCGATGCGGTTACAGAGGTGTACCGCGGTTAGTAAATGTGGCGTACATAGCGTTAATATGGCGAAAGTAAAGGCTTGTTTTGCGATGAGGAATTTAAAACTTGAAGTCGGAGTTCCACCCGGACCGTAATCCGACTCCGTAACTACGGAGACCCCTCCGCAGCTCTCCGTCGGGATGTCGGATACGCAATGCAATTCGCCGCTCGATCTATCTTTTATGTTGACTACAAACCATGAAAGCACTGTGTTGTAAATAAACTTCCAAAGCTTTTCAAATCTTATTTGGTGTTTTATTGGTCCTTAAGGTGCAAAGTAAACAATGTACAAAGTAATTAAGGTGCAAAGTCAAACCGGAGAAGTGATTCAGGAAATGATTTTGTTAGAGGCCTGATCACAGCCCTTGCCGTCTCCGTTGCGTCGACCAATACCGTCCATGGCGTCGACGGATAGTTAAAAAATATTGGATGTGCACGTAAGCTACGGAGAGGGTCTCCGACATGCTCTCCGGCTATGGAGAGGATTTCTCCATGTCTACGTACAGCACTTTAACATGCACACGCATTTGAAAAGTGTCACCGTTGCTGTGCCAAAAAAAACACAACACTATTTCAACAACCCCTGTCTGGGAATTCAGAAATGCAAATGCCCTAACCAAGTTTATTTGTGTTTTCATGCCTGCTTATCTACGGCCATTCTCCGTTGTTGAGAAACAAGCAGTTTTTCTTAATTTTCCCCTTGACTATTAACCATACCGTACCCGCCGTGACTTAAAAACCGAGGTACGTACCGTACCGTGACTTTTGTGTACCGTTACACCCCTACATATAACAGATAATTGTAGGTCTATGATGGTAGTTTGCCACGATGGGTGCAGTAAGAGGAGAAACATAAATAGGCTGTTACCTCTGACCTATCTCTACATGTACAGCGACCGTGTGTGTGTGTGTGTGTGTGTGTGTGTGTGTGTGTGTGTGTGTGTGTGTGTGTGTGTGTGTGTGTGTGTGTGTGTGTGTGTGTGTGTGTGTGTGTGTGTGTGTGTGTGTGTGTGTGTGTGTGAATATATATTTGTTACATCCCGACGGCTAGCTACAAATATATCCAAAATCCGGGATCAATGACTCACCCGTCTGTCTACCTACTGACCCACTTTCCTGCGGACCCTCCTGCTTTAATCTGCTGCTTTGATCCGAAACAGACGAATGTCATAGATACCAATGACTGAGGTCTGGTCATAGTGTGGACCCCACTGAACACTGGTGGACGGCTGGTGGGATGTGGTGGCTTCAGCGGGCTGTCATGACGTGTCCTTCTCTCCTCAGATCTGGGACATGACGCAGGTGGTGGGCTGTAGCCTAGCAACAGTTTTCTCTGCACGCTGAACGCCGGCGCCACCCTTCAACAAGAACCCCTACCCCCCCTAGTCTCCGCCCACTTCTGTGCTGAGGTGGGGGGGTGGATGCAGTTGTCATGGAAACACATTGATGTTTTTCCACCCGCTGTATGCCTAAACTCCCTTATCCACCACTGGGCTTACGTGTGTGTGTGTGTGTGTGTGTGTGTGTGTGTGTGTGTGTGTGTGTGTGTGTGTGTGTGTGTGTGTGTGTGTGTGTGTGTGTGTGTGTGTGTGTGTGTGTGTGTGTGTGTGTGTGTGTGTGTGTGCGCGCAAATGTTCCTTTGTGCTAAGGATCAGAGCTGATACCTTGTATTGAATTTGCCATCAACAAATCATTTCGATCCCCTTTGTAAATGTTTGTGTAAAATGATTGTAATTTAAGGCATCTAATTATCTCAAGCACAATGCATGTGTGGCTGTACATGTTTGCACTCCCTCTTGTCATGATTGGGTCCCTAACCTTTGGGAAGTTATATTTGTATTAGTCATGGTATGCACAGCCTATTTCTAATTGTCTCATTTCATCCAAAGTCAAATCAATGCGTCTCATTCTCAGCGTCACAAGGGCCTGCTTACTGCATTCCAGTTGTGTGTGTGTGTGTGTGTGTGTGTGTGTGTGTGTGTGTCTGTCTGTGTCTGTGTGTTTGTCAACTTGTTAATCTTTCAATCTGCCCATGAGTTCCTTGTCCCCCCCCCCCCCACTAGTCTGCCTTACTCGACTCTCAGGAGGTCCCATGGTGGAGGTTAGGGTTTGGTTAGCTACTGGACCTTCTAAAGCAACCTGACCTTGGAGTAGCCGCTGAGATGTTTGGAGAGCTCCAAAGAGCTCTTCAGGTGACGCCCCTACAGATGGATGCTGTATAACAGTAGCGGTGGTATAGAGGAGACTCGAACGCCTTTGTTTTGAGACTGAACTTTGATTTGTTAAGGGAGAAGAGGGGTCTCCCCCTTAGGGTCCTCAACAGGTACTTAAACTAGGTGTATACCAGAGTACTAGCGGTGTGTTTTTCAGAGCTCACTTCCTCGGTTGCCTTATTTAGGAAACACATGAACATCCTTAGATCTTTAGGGATCTGCTGATGATCCATGTTCACTGAGACCCTCTGAACCCACTCATGTTTGTATTGCTTGCAGCGTATTTGTTCTTTTCATTCAACACTATTTTATGTTTCCTCTATTTATTTGGTGTCCTGGTCTCCTCTCCTAACTGCACTGCACTCAATTGCACAAATTGTGGTTTAAAAGAAAACTGATGGTGATTTGGTGTTTTTTTTCTTCATGACCGTGGAGGATGAGTTGAACTTGGCATGGTGGATGGGTTGGACTGATTGAACTGGGCACGGTGGATGTAGCATTCTCTGTTGGTTAGGTGTGGCCAACATGGTAACAGTGTAGACTTCCTTAACTCTATCCTGAATATTGGCTGATTACAGCAGGAACATAATGTTAACCTAATACTAATCTGTAGAAACATTCCAGTTCTTTGATCTTAATGTATATTTATATTGGTATTGGATATATTTTTACGATGGTTTCTGCTGGTGCCCAAATGTTGTTCTTTTTTCTTATGACACAACGCCTCCTGCATGTTCCCCGGGGTTATCTGCATGGGAAATAAATGTTTGTGACAAACTACACGGTGGTCTAGTGAAAGCAAATGCCTACCAGTCGCACGACGTCCTGGGACTGCATTATACGGGGGGCCCTCACAGTCCCCAGAAGGCGCCGGATATCTCCATACCCCAAGACCCTGAGAGGCCCCAGAATTAAGATAGGCTGACATCTGCTCCAGGCCCCTACAACCCTTCAGGGCCCCTACAGGGCTCAGAGATGGTACCTAGAGGTTACCTAGTGGGCCCCTACAGTGTATCTGTAGGGCTCTTACAGGGGGCTCCTACAGGGACCTTACAGGGTTATGAGGTTGCAACAGTACAATCAAGATTCATTCCAGCCAATGGCAGAACATCTGTTTGGAAGACATCACTTGGTGGTGTTGTACTTTCTGCTCAACCCATCCGTCTGTGAGGGGGAGATATAGGACACGAGAAAGGGGAGGTGGATGCAATGTACATCTAATGAATCACATCTAAAAAGACTGGATATGAGTTAACCTTTAGTTCCGGTTTAGTGTTACAGCCGTAGCACTTCACCAACAGCATGAGTATCAATGATCTACTTCTTAGTGAAAAGGTCCACTCTTTGTTTTTGCAACACTGCAAAATGTAGTCGCATATTTAGTTAGAAATAAAACTAATTTCTGGGATTCTCTTTCTTTAGCTCTCTCTCCCGTATCCGCTTGTATAAGACAAATCCTTCCACTATGTTCTGTTGTATATCTCAAATAATAGTATTTTTAAGAACGATATGATACTGACATGTAGCTCACCCCTGTCCTCCCGTGGGTCTGGGGGAGAGAAACTGAACGATGCTAAATAAAGACATTACAAACAATGATCCTTCTCCACATTTCTTCACCAAGCAGACTCAGAAAAAAGGTTTTCACCGCTGTAATTTTATCTCAATCTAGCATGCGTTTACAGAACAAGTTCAACGTTTATTAGTGGATAAGAAACATTAATATTGCACATTTCCAGTGTGATGCTGCCCTTGGGGGGGGGGGGGGGGGGGAGAAGCAGGCACACTTGATCTTCAGTCTGAGCTCAGCCAGGCGAGGAAGCAACAGTAGCAGCAAGCACAACAGCAGCGCGCTTAAGGAGAAAAAAAGGACATTTGACGAGACAGACAAGGACGACAGTTGGTGACGACGGGTGGGCTGAGACTAGAATGTCACGTTGAGTGTGTGGCCATGGATGGACCTGTGATACAAATGTGCACCGTGTGTGTGGGTGAGAGTGTGACTTTGGTCACATCAGATTCCCATCTGATTGACAACTTTCTTGAAGTCACTGAGTGTGATAGTAGGGCGAGACTTATTGTGCCCTCTCATTTTAGTTTATGTTCAGAAAGACCAAGACTAAGTGCAGCATCACTGATAAAACATGCTTCAAAGGTATTCAGGTAGTAATTAATCAATAATCAATAAATGTCAAGACCTTCACAAACAGTTCAAACATGTTAAATACAAAATCATTTTGCATGTTGCGAACTTTTAAATTGTAGATGTTAATTAAAAGGGAAGGCTTTGTTTTTTTCCAAATGGATTTTAACCGTCCTGACAAAGTGTTCCTTGTGATAATGGCTCAGCTGCAAAATGAATCGGAAGAAAATCGGATTAATGTTGATGTCTTTGTACTTGGCCTGAGTACACCCCTGGGTTAGGAAACCTTAGATGGTGTTAGTGCTCACTTTAACACGCCTTAGAGCGTGGAGGTGAAAAGAGGTGCAGCTCATTAAGTTACTGATGCTTCTGTTGCCAATGCACAGATTAAGGTCCTGAAGTGCACCTGTGTGGGCCCCTGAACCCCCTAACACGGTGACTGTATCCAGGAGGGTCTGCGGGGGCTTCAGTGGGGCTGGTGACTCTTGGCCAAGTCCTCCAGTGAAGACATGAACTTCTGCTCCTCCAGGGAAGAGCTGCGGGTCCAGGCCAGAGGCAGGTGGGCGGACACCATCTTACGGTCTGAGGGTACACAAAAAGGTCACACTTTAAACACTTCCGTGGACTGCCTCCCACATTGTGGTGATGTTTAGGATTAAGCCTTGAATTAAGGCAATAATGTTTTCAATCGCGACTGTAAAACATCCCGGGTCTATCGGCCAGTGAGGACAATGGGTGGCTTAAATGTTTCCGTCCGCTTGACCGAACGGAGCCATAAGATTGCTTTCCCCACCATGAATGTCCACAATGTATGCTGGGAAGCATTGAGCCATGAAGCGGCCCTCTTGTTTGCTCCGTCTCCGCTGAGCGAGGCCCTGATCCGCTAAGTCAGTGGAACCATTGTGCTGTGGGAGTTTGTAGGAGGACACTGTAATCTGCGGCACTATCTGGCACCGAAGCTGCCCACTGCAGCTGCTGGGGACAAAGGCCATCAACAAACACACACACACACACACACACACACACACACACACACACACACACACACACACACACACACACACACACACACACACACACACAGACAATGGACAACAACCAGCCCCTTCTCAAGGCCAATCACCCCCAAATACACACCAAAGCCCACAAACACACAATGGCCAACTATCCCCCATTCCAAGCATCTCCGTATTCCTCTATTCTGTATCTCTGTTTCCACGGCGGGGATGAATTCCTCATGCTTGATGAGTTCATCCAGGCTAACCTGGGACAACGTTTGATTTGAATGGATTCATCATGCTTTCTTGTATTGCTCTGGCTTCGTTCATTGATGCTTTGGTTCCAAGTCTTCTGCTGATAACCTAGCCTGATCAGAGGGCTGATGCACTGACCTTGGTTAAGAAAACCCCGCTGTCACTTGAAGTCAGTTATCATGGGTGTATATCAGGAGTGTGATTGGTGTATATCATGAGTCCAATTGGTGCCACCATGATTCTAATTGGATGATCCTAATAGGTGTAACACCATGATGCTATGGGTGTGTCTCTGTATTGGTTGTGATGGTCGGTGGCCCCAGGCCGCCTACCTTGGTAGAAGTGTCCGCTGGGCATGGTTGCGGCGGCATCGGAGACGGCCAGCCACACAGCGGTGTCAGCCCCCTGCTCTGGGGTCCGCAGGCTCTCCCTCATGGAGCTGTGGAACTCTGGCATGGCGTTGGCCACCGCTGGAGTGAGAGGGTGGGGAGCGGTCTATATATACACGTGGTGGTTGGGTGGTTGGGTGTGTGTGTGTGGGGGTGTGGGTGTGTGTCTGTGGGGGAGAGTGTGTTTGTGGGAGAGTGTGTGTGTGGGAGATTGTGTGTATAGGTGTTTTTGTGTGAGGGGGGGGGGGGGGGGGGTACCTGGGGTGTCCACCCAGCCGGGGTGCATGACGGAGAAGTGGATGTTAAGGTGGTTCTTGGCCAGCTGCTCTGTTATGACCACCTGCTGTCTCTGTAACATACACACGCACACACACACGCACTCACGTCAAATCTTTATATTACAGAGATATTTTCCATGGGTCTCATTTTGATGAAAGTACATTCTTGTACGTTCTAGTGTGAGCTAGTGACCTTGTTTTCATTCTTGGAGACCGGTTGCCTGGAGACCCATTTGTGTGTTTTAGGCTTGTGTCTATTTTTGTGTCAGTACACAGTATGTGTTTCTATGGCAAAGGGATTTAGCTCCTACTTCAACAGGTACAAATGTCATTGTTATATATATACTGACTTGCTGAGAGATTTGTACATTAATTCTTCACCAAAGAACTATTCATCATGCCTCTCTCTTTAGGTTTGTGCGCTGCCTTGTCAGGCTGTCTTTAAAACAGTGATCTCCCCAGCTCACCTTGTCAGAACCATAGACTGTATACCACATGGCCCCTCACACAATGTTCAGCAAACAACCCATTTGGAGGTGTCTTCGCAGTAGTCTATAACTAAAGCCAAATAATTAATTAACAGTATTAATATTGGATCCCTAATAAGGTTTTAAAGAATCAAACAGTCAAACAGAACCTCCCTAAACAGCGAGATGAACACGCCCCAAGGCCCTCGCCCAACAAATGATCTGCTTTGTGTTACGAGACAGAGATCCCCATTGGTCCAGTGGCCTCAGAAGGCTGGCAGGTCACCTAGCGCCGGGCCAGGCCTCAAAGCCCAGGACTAGGGTTGTGGTCGGTCTTAGTTGGTGTCTGATCGTTGCCTGGCTCACAAACAGGCGGTCATGGCTGCTGCTTGGTCTGATCAAAATTCCCCCCCCATGTAAGGATAGAAAACCATTCAAAATAAGAGACAGCAGAGGCCTAGCAAGGTGATGATTAGGAAATGTTTTAAATGTTCCTGCCGCAAGGAACGAAGGCATTATCGCCTTTCCTTTCGTAATCCTTTCGACCAATCAGATGGTCAAATCTATCCTATTCTGAAGGAGATAAGAAAGGGAGCATTAAAGCACCTTTCCTTAGCATTTAGAGATCAAACAGCTCTTACCATGGCTGCAAGAGATACTTTCGGCTCATTGCATGGAAGTAACTCCCGCACCTTGCTCTGTCTGAACCGTGGCTCCTCCCGCACCTTGCTCTGTCTGAACCTTGGCTTCTCCCTCACCTTGTTCTGGGCGTACACCATTGCTCCATCGTAGCGGCCCCGGTCGGTCTGCAGGTTCCCGGTCCTCAGCTTCTGCACCAGCATGCCCCCTGAAGAGACTGTGACCTGGGCAGCAGGTAGAATTATGACACATTAGCAATTTTGGCTTCTAAAGTGGCCACTATTACAATTGCCAAATATTGACCGCTAACAATTTCAATACATAGGGAGCGCTTGAAGTGGTATGTATGTTAAAGCGACGTCCCAAATGAGCGAATAGTGTCTATAACTTGATAGAAGATAGAAGGTGTGAAGCGTTGTGTGTATTCCGTTCTCTTCTATTACTACACAAATGTCCTATAGTTTGTATATGTGCTGACCTACATGCAGTGACCACGTGTTAGGGTGCCACAAGGTGTGAGAGGACAGGGAGGGAGGGAATTATTAAGGTTACGGTGACCTTTCACCTCACCTCTTGAATGTCCCACTATGTCTCCATTAAAGGGTTTGCGTATTCTTGTGTGCATGTACGTACGTGTGTGTGCATGTGTGTGTGTGTGTGTGTTTGTGTGTGTGTGCATGTCATTTATTGTGTGTGTATGCGTGTGTGTGTGCCATAGGTTTGAACACTCACCACCCTGGGCTCGGCACTCTTCTCCAGTAGAGCAATAAGACTCTTAGTCAGAATGTACACACCTAAACACAGACAGAAGACACTTTATTTCATCAATCATCCGTTACCCGAGTGTGTGTGTTTCTGTGTGTTTCTGTATGTGTGCATGCATGTGCATGCGTGTGTTTGTGTGTGCATGTGTGTGTGTGTACTGCTAACCCAGGACATTGCTGGCAAAGCTTTTCTCCAGCCCCTCTGTGTTCTCCTCCCTCTGGCTCATTATGCAGCCTGCATTGTTGATCTGGACACACACACACACACACACACACACACACACACACACACACACACACACACACACACACACACACACACACACACACACACACACACACAGGTTTATACTTTGAAACTTAAGTTTGCTTTTATGTCCTTAACAGATTTGTATCTTTAACTTATCTGTCTCTGTAAAGCAGTGTTAGAAATGTGTATTATTATTATTATTATTATTTTATAATTCTTAGTAATATTCTCATGATTCTCACCAATACGTTCAGGGACTTGTACTTCCTTTTGAAGGACTCTGCAAACTCCCACACCTTCTTTGTCTCAGAGAGGTCCAGGATGTGGACAAAGATCTCCTGAAGGTTCATAAACGAAACAGAGGTGTCAGTACCAAGGGTTAGGGTTAAGGTTAGGGTTAGGGTTATTCTTAACATATCTTCCCTGAATGAGGTTGAACGGCATGAATCCCCATCGGTTTTTCTACACGTGCAGTGATTATAAGGTTAACCAACAGTTCCCCGCTGTCTCCTTGTAAATACGACCACAGTAGTAATCATAAAAGGACCAATGCCGGCAAGAAGTATTGAAGTAAGAAGGAGTTGGACTTAGATGACATACACAAAGCATGAATGCCCGTTCAGATGGACAAGAGCTTCATGTCAGTGACCGATCCATTCTTATCCCGGGTGTAGAGGGTACGCTACCTTGTTCCCGGACTCTTTCACGATGTCCGCTCTGGCCTCCTCTGCCTTGTCCTTGTTTCTGCACACCATGTGGACGGTCCCACCTGGCAGGGAGACAGCACACAACCTCATCCTGGGCTCTTCCTCTTCTCTACAGGCTTCTCTCTTTGCCGGCATATCATAGCAACAGGGTTTATTTTACTTCAATGTTCCTGCCTATTTTCAGTGCCTTAGACTTGCAGTCCAGAAATAGCTCATTTGTGCAGTTGTTTCTGCGGGTCAGAGCAACAGGCTGGCTCTGTGACTTAAACATTATCGATTTTAGTTTCCTACAAAGAGTCAGGTAACTTATCAGAACATCAGACATTATAATTTATAAATTAGTTGTGAGGGTAATAGACTGTAGTCTGTGAATGTGGTTGACTGCATAGATCACCACGTGTTGGGCCTTGGTCTTGAGGGTTATACTTGAGGGTTATATAATATTTAACTAAATAATATATTTAACTCTATAATATCTCGGTCATCTGTGAATGGTCAGTGGAAGAGCTGGGGCCGACAGAAAGGTAGGGGCCCTACCTTTCTTAGCGGTAGCTGGGGCTGACAGGAGGCTAGGGGCCCTACCTTTCTTAGCGGTAGCTGGGGCTGACCGGAGGCTAGGGGCTCTCCCTTTCTTAGCGGTAGCTGGGGCTGACCGGAGGCTAGGGGCCCTACCTTTCTTAGCGGTAGCTGGGGCTGACAGGAGGCTAGGGGCCCTCCCTTTCTTAGCGGTAGCTGGGGCTGACAGGAGGCTAGGGGCCCTACCTTTCTTAGCGGTAGCTGGGGCTGACAGGAGGCTAGGGGCCCTACCTTTCTTAGCGGTAGCTGGGGCTGACAGGAGGCTAGGGGCCCTACCTTTCTTAGCGGTAGCTGGGGCTGACAGGAGGCTAGGGGCCCTCCCTTTCTTAGCGGTAGCTGGGGCTGACCGGAGGCTAGGGGCCCTACCTTTCTTAGCGGTAGCTGGGGCTGACAGGAGGCTAGGGGCCCTACCTTTCTTAGCGGTAGCTGGGGCTGACCGGAGGCTAGGGGCCCTACCTTTCTTAGCGGTAGCTGGGGCTGACAGGAGGCTAGGGGCCCTACCTTTCTTAGCGGTAGCTGGGGCTGACAGGAGGCTAGGGGCCCTACCTTTCTTAGCGGTAGCTGGGGCTGACAGGAGGCTAGGGTATGAAGGTATTATTGTAGCAAAAGTCTTTAGCACCTGTAACTGCAGAATTTGAATGCGTACACTAAAGTCACAGTAAATTTGAAGTCGTATATATTTATTTTGCATGTGTACTCTAAAGTCACAAATGTGTAACAGTACATTTGTAGTCGTAAAAAAAATATAAATATTTTTTATACCATTGTAAACACAAAATAGGGTCTACGAGTACGCTAATCTGTGTTACAGGTGCACAAATCCTTTTGCTACAATTATTGCAGCGCAGTTGGTGCAAAACACATTCGCACACCCGTGTTTCATAATCTGAGAACATGCCCAAAAGGTGTGCATTCGTAAACCCAAATTTGAACAAATGCATCAGAAGTTGCACATCTGTGAACGCTATGTTAATTCAGCATTTTAATGAGCGAGCACAAAACCATTTTACAACTGCTCGAATCTGCTCCTGCAAGTCTCAGCTGTGGGGTTTTTTGCAGGTTGTTTTGCAACACCCCTAGGTGGTAAATGTGTAGCAAAAGTATTCGTATCCGTAAATGACAGAGCGTCCGTGAGCGGGACTAAATAGTCCCGCCCATAATTTCCTAATCCAATGAAAATCGCCGGCAGGGATGCATTTCTCAAATTACACTGGGACCCACCCCGTGCCAGCCATGGAGCTATAAAGATCGCAGCATACTCAGCACGGGATACGTTTCTTTCTGGAGAAGTGAAGAGGGCGTCCTACTGAACGGAGATGGGTATCCTACATTATGTTAAATGAAATGACTTAGTTCAAGTGAATTCCCCCCAAAGTATTTCATTAACATGCCGCAAATGTCCTTGAATGTATTTTAATGGTCGCCATAACATAAATTCAGAAATGCTAATGCAATACTTTGGGGAGAATTCCCTTGAACTAAGTCATTTCATTTTACATAATGTAGGATACCCACCTCCGTTCAAAATTTTGGTAGAACCTAAAGGAGCAACAGCACCAAAAAGTGACAGAAAAACCCAGGATATATATATCTTCGTTTTTTTCCTGTGAATGGGCTAAATGTATTCAGCCCAAGCGCAGTAGCGTAAGCTTCCATTGACGTTTGATTGACAGGTGCCCTGACACGCCCCCTTCATATGCTTCCCATTTGGGCTAAATTAGTTTAGCCCAAAGGCTGACCTAGCACAGTAGCTACAGTACAGTGTCCTTCGACTAATCACAGCACAGTAGCGCAAGTGCAGTATGGCGGGCGTTAGCATGAAAATGAATGAAGTGGATTATTTACTTTCTAATCGGTTTTCTTTAATGTCTTTGGAGGAAAAATTGGAAGTGAAAAGATTGGGGACACATCAACCAAACGATGTACAGATTTACTGTCAGGAGTGCGGTCAGAATATGGCCGGTAATAGTGCATTTGTAAGCGGGTCAACTACGTTTCGTATCGAAACATTTTAAAAGCTGTCTAAATAACCCAACATGACGTGACAAGTGTGTAGAGATAGTGGCCCCTCTCCAAACTGCATTTCAGCGACAGGCAGTAACAATAAGGTTCTCTAAGGAATCGGAAATGATCTCATTTAATGTTGCATACAACATTGCCAAAGAGGAGTTGCCATTCTCAATTTAAATCCGAAATTATTCTCATGAAGAGAAATGGATTAAACATCAACCCGACGTAGGCCTATAGCAATGAGATGGCATGTGCACAATTCATTGCAGTAGGCCTAATGGGCGACACCTTAAAGCAAAAGACAGCTGCGGACGTCGGAAACGCCACATAGGCCTACATGTCCTTCATGATTGACGGCGACACAGACGTCTCTACCAAAGAGTGTGTGATCGTCTACAGCCGCATTTTGCGCAAAGGGAGACCAGTCAACATTTTAATTGTGTAATACTTTAAGTACAAAAAAAGTTTTATTTTGCTTAATGGTTTAGTTCGAAATGTTCAATTTCAGCTCAGTGAAGCACTTTAAACACCTTATTTTTCTTTTTATTTATAATTGTGCTTCAAATAAAGAAATGCCTTTCTCTACACCTTAATCTTGTTTAAAAATCATACACATTATATGAAAGTTATGAACAGAGATATAAAGGTGACCTCATGGCGTCTGGAGCCCTGTGAAGTATTGATAAATGTAATGCATTCTTTAGCCCACCCACCCAAAATCACCACCAGCCGTCACTGTAATTTGAGAAATGCATCCCTGCCGGCGATTTTCATTGGATTAGGAAATTATGGGCGGGACTATTTAGTCCCGCTCACGGACGCTCTGTCATCTACGGATACGAATACTTTTGCTACACATTTACCACCTAGGGGTGTTGCAAAACAACCTGCAAAAAACCCCACAGCTGAGACTTGCAGGAGCAGATTCGAGCAGTTGTAAAATGGTTTTGTGCTCGCTCATTAAAATGCTGAATTAACATAGCGTTCACAGATGTGCAACTTCTGATGCATTTGTTCAAATTTGGGTTTACGAATGCACACCTTTTGGGCATGTTCTCAGATTATGAAACACAGGTGTGCGAATGTGTTTTGCACCAACTGCGCTGCAATAATTGTAGCAAAAGGATTTGTGCACCTGTAACACAGATTAGCGTACTCGTAGACCCTATTTTGTGTTTACAATGGTATAAAAAATATTTATATTTTTTTTACGACTACAAATGTACTGTTACACATTTGTGACTTTAGAGTACACATGCAAAATAAATATATACGACTTCAAATTTACTGTGACTTTAGTGTACGCATTCAAATTCTGCAGTTACAGGTGCTAAAGACTTTTGCTACAATAATACCTTCATACTAGGGGCCCTACCTTTCTTGGCGATAGCCATGGCAGTGGCCCTGCCGATGCCGCTGTTGGCTCCTGTGATCATGAATGAGCGGCCGGCCATGGAGACCTCCAGGTCCTTCTCCACAAACCGCTTGGACGCTGATATGAAGGCATTCCTAGTGGACACACACACACACACACACACACACACACACACACACACACACACACAATTTAGAATCTTTCAGGTAAATGTCAATCTGTTTTTGTCAATCTGTGCGTGTGTGTGTGTATGCGCGCGTGTGTGTGTGTGTGTGTGTGTATGTGTGTGTGTCAGAGAGGTACTGAGGAAGACGAGGTCATGCCTTGACAGACGAGAAAGGGCTCCCTGTTTTACAGTACAGACACAATGCGGCTCAGAGAGAGACGGGGTCCGGTGAACCCTCGGCCCCGGGTCACCCAGACCCCCGACGGGGACAGACACAGAGAGGCTCAGAGAGAGACGGGGTCCGGTGAACCCTCGGCCCCGGGTCACCCAGACCCCCGACGGGGACAGACACAGAGAGGCTCAGAGAGAGACGGGGTCCGGTGAACCCTCGGCCCCGGGTCACCCAGACCCCCGACGGGGACAGACACAGAGAGGCTCAGAGAGAGACGGGGTCCGGTGAACCCTCGGTCCCGGGTCACCCAGACCCCCACAGGGACAGACACAGAGAGGCTCAGAGAGAGACGGGGTCCGGTGAACCCTCGGCCCCGGGTCACCCAGACCCCCGACGGGGACAGACACAGAGAGGCTCAGAGAGAGACGGGGTCCGGTGAACCCTCGGCCCCGGGTCACCCAGACCCCCGACGGGGACAGACACAGAGAGGCTCAGAGAGAGACGGGGTCCGGTGAACCCTCGGCCCCGGGTCACCCAGACCCCCACAGGGACAGACACAGAGAGGCTCAGAGAGAGACGGGGTCCGGTGAACCCTCGGCCCCGGGTCACCCAGACCCCAGCAGGGACAGCAGTGTCGGCTCGTTTGTGCGAGTGATCAAGTGCCTCAATTAGTCCCATTGTCCTGGGGAGAACTTAGTGAGGGGGGAGGGGGGGGGGAATGAAAGGCTTAATGGATGCTCTGTTCAGTGGTGTCAAGCAGAGAGCTAGTAGTGCTGGGCTGGGGTCAAACGTTTGTCTCTCTGGAGGAGGAAAAGACAACACAGAACAAAGCACATCGACCAGGAGGGCTGGTCTGAGGACAGGGGTGCCAGCAGAGGGCTGGTCTGAGGACAGGGGCCCCAGCAGAGGGCTGGTCTGAGGACAGGGGCCCCAGCAGAGAGCTGGTCTGAGGACAGGGGCCCCAGCAGAGAGCTGGTCTGAGGACAGGGGTCCCAGCAGAGAGCTGGTCTGAGGACTGGGACCTCAGGGGCCTCAAGCTAACACAGGGTGACAGTAGCAAAGGGAGGTAGAGCAGGTTGAGCTGTTTCCGGAAGGTTGCTAATACGATCCCCGGCTCCTCCTAGAGTGTCGAGGTATCCCTGAGCGAGACTCCTCACCCTGACTAGACCTAAATGTAAAACATTAGTACTAGTACTCATTGGTACATCAGGTGTTCCCTGCTTAGGGGCACTCAGGTTCAAGAATTAAAGTTTTATTAAGCCCATGTTTGTTAAGGTCTACATTATTTTTGTATGTTTATCTTGATTCTTCATCTGACAATTCTCAAATGTACAATCATATAATATCTCAACCGTATAGTAAAGTTAGTAAAGTTTAAGTTTTTTTGAATTTGAATTTGAATTTGAATTTGTATCCTGGAGTCCCCCTCAGCGATGAACACATCCCATTCTAGCTCTAGCGCTCCACACCGTATGTCTGCTCACTGGGATTGTAACTGGCACGTAACCAAGAGTCAAAAAAGGAGGATGAAAAGAGAAAGGAGAATGTCGTAGAAGGAAATAAGTTTGTTTAACCATTTTTTGTATTACGGCCTCTTCAAACGTGTCCTTTATCGCTGGATGGATATGTTTTAGTAGTAGTACTGTGTTATTTACCTATAAACAAGCAAACAAACAACACTTTTTTCAAAGCACTAAGTTCCTCTAAGTTTTAAGGATGGATGGATGGACACCCGAAAATCCCCTGCAGCAAACCCTGAGTGTACTCACTTAGTGAACTCGGTCACTCCCTTGAGGAACCAGGCGGAGTTGCGGTACAGAGACATGGTCCTTCTCCTCTCGGTCCTCGGTGCGCTCTCTCCTACGCTTTAATAGGAGCGCCACACCACGTGGGGGCTGATCCATAACCCCGGGGGACTGGTCCATTACCCCGGGGGGTTAACACCTCCGCGGGGCCCCTAGCGGGCCCAAGTGGTTCAGCTTCTACAAATGGCCGATTAGATTTGCCCTTTTTAATTTCGTTAATTAAGTGTCCATGGTTCGGTGACATTTAACAACACATGTAGTTTATTGTTAGGCTAAATCATGCATTATAAGGATATATGTGTGTATTTCCTCGCGTCACAATCGAAGGATTTAAAGAAATGCTCATTTATTTTTTAAATCCATGCAACAAGCCGAGCTCCTTTTATAATGATATTGGTATGAAATGGAGATGCTGGCCAGCTTTGATTGAGCATAGTCCAAGAAAGCGGAGGCTCCGCCGCCAGCCTTCCTGTATGACCAGTTGATCTGAACCCTCCGCTGTAGAGAGGGGCGTGGCGTCATAACCAGGTGTTGCGACACCTTCGCGTTCAGCCAGTGAGGTCTGGTGCCGAGCAACGTCTTCGCGACTCCAGATAGAAAACTGTAGCAGTGGGACCTGTACTTCGTGGATCGTCGTATGCGTGTGTGTTCTGTGTTCTAATCCGGGGTCAGCATGGTGAGTAGCCCCACCCAGCCTGTAACATCTTTGCGCCTGTAACATCTATCAGCCTGTAATATCTGTGTGTTACGCGCTGTAACAGCTGTGCGTAACGCGCTCTGTTAACACCTGTGCGTAACGCACTACACCTGCTGATGAGGGTTTCTGTGATGGACGTCCTGTGCCGTTGAACCTGTCTACACCCTTTATGATTAAGGGTCGCAGTGCGCGCGCGAACACACACACGCGCACACACACACACACACACACACACACACACACACACACACACACACACACACACACACACACACACACACACACACACACACACACACACACACACACACACACACACACACACACACACACACACACAGTTGCACTGCGATTCCTATTGGAGTTGGGTTCAAGTGTCAAGACATTAGTTTGTGCTATTCTTTTCGTTGTTTTTTTAATAACTTTATAAAGTATTTGATGTAGAAAGTAAACATGTAAAGCCTACCTACCACACAAACATAATTTAGCCAATGCCTACATTTCATTGTTCAAATATCTGGTGTTGACAGATGCTCAAGGGCAAAGTCATTTTCCAATAAGTCCCGAGAGTCTTGTTTGTTAAGCGGTCCCAATAGGCCTGCAAAGAAGCTCCATGTGAAAGAATATGGATACAGCTTCAATTGTATGCACATGCTTGCCTGAGTAACCTACGCACATACCTGTGGGCATCATAACCCCATTTTAGCTACATATTAACCACATGTGGACCGCTGTCGCTCCCTTCATGAATGTCTTAGCCTCGTGTGGTCGATTAGTATCCACCCAGAAATTCTCCAGTGAGTCTGTCCAATGTTCTTGGTCTTAGTTTTCCAAAGAGTCATAGGCCTACATATGACTATACATATCATTCAGCATCTACTCTGCCCTTTGCTAGACCCCTGTTATTAATTATAAATTATGGATTCATTGACAGCTATTTCCCAGAACCCAGGTCTTTCAACTCTCAACTGAATCATTTGGCTAAAAGCACTTTTTGTTAGACACACAATTCAGGCACCATGACTTTGATGAGAGTCTTATTTATAAATGATCTCAAACTTTCCCACTTGGTGGAGTGTATTCCTTTGCTGTTAGTGAATCACATCCATTCCCACCCCTCTGGACAGCCAGGGTAGACTGTGGGCTTATGTCTCAGAGCTACTACTTGTTTTATGGGGCCCATGGCACTAGAACCTTTGAACACACTCTCTCCCCCGAGCCACTCCCAGGGTGGAGGAATAGCAAATACGTTAGCTTAGCTTAAGCTCTGAGTGCACTTGCTGTCTTAGGCCAGGTCATACCAGATATCTGTATCACTTGTGAACTACAATGTCTGAACACTCCCTCCAACCACGCAGATATAGCAAATACCACATAGCAATACACTTTTCTTGAATATCAACAATGTTAATAATACACTGTTTGTGTATTCGTAAATTTTCTTATAGAAAAGGACGTGTCCGAACAGCGATGAAATATTATTACAATCATTGAGAGTCGGAACAAGTTACAGACACAGTATACAAAGCAGAGATCCAATGCATCTTCCTCCTAGTTGAATGTCTGTAAACATGGTCCTCTGACAATTGTCTCCTGTGATCCACCACTGAGGAGAGGGAAGCTGCGTTCCCTGGGGACATCTAGAAGGCCAAGAGGACATGAGCGCAGTGAAAGGAGCTCATCTTCTAGAGCACCCTT
The DNA here is from genome assembly GCF_031168955.1 of Gadus macrocephalus. NCBI lineage: Eukaryota > Metazoa > Chordata > Actinopteri > Gadiformes > Gadidae > Gadus > Gadus macrocephalus. The sequence continues at coordinate 24,599,399 of NC_082397.1, forward strand.
GGACATGGAAGTGGAAGGGCTTAAAGGTTGATTCTAAAGAGAATGATGGAGCTAGGCCAACACAGAGTGGTATTTTCTTCCTTTTTGGATTTAATTATAGTGGCTGACATTTGAAACTTGTAAGACCAGTAAAAATGGTCCATTCTGGACCAGGTGGATTGATTACCTTGGAACCATCATGTGGTATTAAGGAGGTATTATAGTGAGGTGAAGAAAAGTTGCTGTGAGCTGTAAACCTCACGAGTCACAGTGGACATCAAGGCTTTTCCTTCTGGTCTGATCTATAGAGATGGATCTCCTTATCGGTTCAAATGTAACACATCAAATGTATAGATGTCCACAGAACAAGAAGTAGAGGAGCTCAAAGCATCTGGGTCGTTTGGTTCCACACAGATGATTCATATTCTTATTCTTCTCATGATGGGGAGCATGTATATTGGAGCTGGAATAGGCCACAAGACAGCTCCCTATGCCTGAAGACATCATGAGCATTCATCGCACATCATTACCGACACTAACTTACAACTTTTCCAAACCAGTTAAAAGCAGCTTTCTGATAGCCTACCTGGTTTCCAAGGTAACCAATACAATTATTATTACATAAAATATAACATGCTGCGATCAGATTTGGGTAAATAAGAGACATCTAGATTTGCATTGGCACAAAGTTGTTGGCTACCATTCTTTGTCTGGATATGTACCATGATTTGAACCTTTACATGAAGCTTTGTTTAACAATTTTTTACTAGATTAACAACAAAGTACTACTTCAACCTTCAACCTCTCCTGGAACCGTCACCTTATCGTGGTGGAGAGGTTTGCGTGTCCCTTTGACCTGAGGGCTCTGTTGTCTGGAGCCTTGGAGCCTTGGGGATACTCATAAATCCCCGGCTGAGCGCCGTGGTGTTGGAGTTTACCCCGGTGGATGAGAGGGTCGCCTCCCAACGCCTAAGGGTGGTGGGGGGGATAACTCTGACTGTTGTTTGTGCGTATGCACCGAACAGCAGTTCAGAGTACATCTTGAAGACCCTGAATGGAGTCCTGTATGGGGCTCCAGTAGGGGACTCCGTAGTTCTGCTGGGAGACTTCAACGCCCACATCGGTAACGATGGACCCCTGAAGAGGTGTGGTGGGAAGGAAAGGCCTCCCTGATCTAAACCTGAATGGTCGTTTGTTATTGGACTTCTGTGCTAGTCATGGATTGTCTTTAACAAACACCATGTTCGAACATATGGGTGCTCATAAGTGTACCTGGTACCAGAGTACCAGGTAGGCCTTCCGGGATATGATATCCCAGAGGACTCCTGAGGCAGTTGCAGGGTACCGACAGTCTTGAAGGGCTCTGGGTGTTGAGGGGCTGTCTTGGTTAACTTAACACACCTCTACAACATTGCGTGCAATTCTGATACAGTGCCAAATGAGTGGCAAACTGGGGTAGTGGTTCACCTGTTCAAAAAGGGGGACCAGAGAGTGTGTGCCAATTACCGGGGTATCACATTTCTCAGCCTCCATGGTAAAGTCTACTCTAAGGTGCTGGAAAGGAGGTTTCGGCCGATCGGTGAACCTCAGATTGAAGAGGAACAATGCGGTTTCCGCCACGGACGTGGAACTATGGACCAACTCTTTGCTCTCGCAAGGATCCTGGAGAGGGCCTGGTAGTATGTCCATCCAGTGTACAATGTACATCCAATGTGTTTTGTGGATCTGAAGAAGGCGTATGACCGGGTCCCCCGGGAGAAACTGTGGGAGGTGCTTCAGGAGTATGGGGTGAGGGGGTCTCTTCAGGGCCATCCAATCTCTGTCACTTGACCTCTGCCAGGGCTGCGCTTTGTCCCCAATCCTGTTTGTGATATTCATGGACAGGATAACGAGGCGTAGTCGTGGTGGGGAGGGGTTGCAGTTTGATGGCCGGAGGATCTCATCACTGCTTTTTGCGGATGATGTGGTCCTCATGGCATCATCGGCCTGTGACCTTCAGCACTCACTGGATCGGCTAGCAGCCAAGTGTGAAGCGGCTGGGATGAGGATCAGCACTGCAAAATCTGAGGCCATGACTCATAGCAGGAAACCGGTGGAATTGCCTACTCCGGGTAGGAAATGAATCCTTAGCCCAAGTGAAGGAGTTCAAGTACTCAGTACCTTGTTCGCGAGTGAGGGTACGAAGGAGCGTGAGATTGGCCGGAGAATCTGAGCAGCGGGGGCGGTATTGTGTTCGCTTTACCACATCGTTGTGACCAAGAGAGCTGAGCCGGAAGGCGAAGCTCTCGATCTACCGGTCGATCTTCATTCCTATCCTCACGTATGGTCATGAGGGATGGGTGATGACCAAAAGGACGAGGAACTCGGATTAGAGCCGCTGATCCTCTGCTTAGAAAGGAGTCAGTTGAGGGGGTTCGGACACAGGCGCGTGCCGTCCATATGGGCAGGTGGGGCGGCGAACTCCCTGCAAAAGCATGCTCCCAAAAAAATAGTTCCTCTGTAAATCATTGCTCCAAGTTTATTTTTAATAATGCGATTGTCACATTAACTATCTATTGTTTCTGTAGGCTTTCCGACTATTTTTGGTCTGTTGATATCAAATTGATGTTGGCGATTCTAGTTGAGTTCTGTTTAACGTGTCATGCAATGTGGAGCGGTGGAGCTCAACGACCGCGTCCTTCAGTATGTTTCTCGCATAACCCTGCAGGCTGCAATAAGAATTGCAATCCGCGCTATAAGACGCCCATATGGTCGTAAAGTAGTCTGCCCCATTGTCATATTCTAGGACTATTGTTGTCGAATTACTCCGCCTGTATCTTTCGGCACTGTTGTTGTCGAATTACTCCGCCTGTATCTTTCGGCATTGAAGCCTATTTATTTATTTCAGCAGGTATTACAATTTTACCTGATTTTCATACCTGATTTTTTTTTAACAGCTGTTATTGAGAAATACCTGATTTCAAAAGTGTTGTTATTGAGAGATTTGCACGCATCGTCGGGCCAAGTTCCAAATCGAAGGTCTGCTTGATTGATGACTTGTATTTCTACTTTTCATGTATTTGCAATGTACTCGCAAAGCCTGTTGTTAAATTGTTGTTAGATTGTTAAAATAAAATATGGAAGAAATAACTTACCTATAATGTCGAATTTGTCCTTTGAAATGTTTGACTTTGCAGAGTTGGTGTTGCATTGCACATGGGCTATTCTAATTAGCCCGACTCGACATCATATGACGAGTGTTGCGGATGGCACTTCAAAAGCGTGCAGTAACATTAGGCGATTAGTTTATTTTGTAATTCTTACTCACAATTAGTTTAGTTAACATGTTTTAATGTAGCTCAAAATATACATGTTAAAAATATATATAAATTGTGGGTGTGGTCATACGCCAGTCGTTTCTGCCACCTAAATGAAGGGGCACCGCACGCTACTGTTCGGACATCTGGTGAGGATGCCCACTGACCGCCTCCCTTGGGAGCTGTTCCAGGCACGACTAGTGGGGAGGAGACCACGGGGAAGACCCAGGACTAGGTGGAGAGATTATATCTCAACTCTGGCCTGAGAACTCCTCGGGATCCCCCCGTCAGAGCTGGTCAATGTGGCTCGGGAATGGGAAGACTGGGGGACCCCTGCTTGAGCTGCTGCCCCCACGACCCGACCCCAGATAAGTGGATGAGAATGAGGATGAGGAGGTACTACTTCAAAGAACACAACTTCAACATGAAGGAAGATCTCTGGGGACTAGGTCAGCTGTTCTGCTGAAGACCTTAAATATGGAAAGGCTTTTGGATGTGTTTCTGAGGTTAATCCAAAGGGGTGGGGCTAGTGGAGCATGTGGAGAAATTAGTTTCCATCTGATTCCATAAAGTCCACTGTCCTTCATGGCTCTGCTAGAGAACTGCTAAACACAATGAGATGAAGATAGATACCTCCTTCAGAGGTCACCATGCTTTAATCTGCACCCTCCCCAGATGCACTTCCTGCTGCTGTTTAACCGGCAGTCCGGGCTGCGGCTCCAGAAGTGGTTCACGCCGGTGAGCGAGCGGTACAAGAGGAAGGTGATCCGGGACATGACCATGATGGTGGTGGGCCGGCCTGCGCGCTCCTGCAACTTCCTCCAGTGGAGGGACCTGAAGATCGTCTACAAAAGGTGAGGAAGCACCCCGTCATGTTACCAGTTAAGATTAAAGGTAGAAATAGGACGCCACCGTCATGTGACCAGTCCATTAGAGATAAAGGTGTCTATAAGACGCATCCGTCATGTGATCAGTTAAAGATAAAGGTGGCTATAGGACGCACCCGTCATGTGATAAGTTAAAGATAAAGGTGGCTATAAGACGCATCCGTCATGTGATCAGTTAATGATAAAGGTGGCTATAGGACGCTCCCCGTCATATGATCAGTTAAAGATAAAGGTGGCTATAGCACCATTCTTCCTATTCTCAGTCTGATTATTTTGGGAAGGCTCAGTTTAATTTGAAATGTTTGAATTGTTTTGCATATCCATCCATTGTCTAGAAATGAGTAGCTGTGTAGCTTGCATGTTTCATCTCAAGTTAATTCTAACCTGAGATACTACTAATACCTAATGGTTAACCACCTTGATCTAATCCAATGCTTGGCGGTCAGGTTTGACCACAATAGCACACTATAAACTAAACATTCATTCACACACTCACACAGACGCACACACACACACGCACACACACACGCACGCACACACGCACGCGCACGCACACGCACACGCACACACACACACACACACACTGACTATTCCCAATGGTTTTATGAGGGCTACAGGGTAAAGGTCTAGATAGGCAGGGAGAGCTAACACCCACACAGAGAGCTGTAAAAGGGTAAAGCTCCCAGGCCCAGTCACAGCAGCCAGGTCCCCAACAGCTCAACATACATTATTTTCCAAAAATATTGTAAATCACAATGGATACAGATAGTTCATCAAGAAGTGACGGCTGGTGGTGATTTTGGGTGGGTGGGCTAACGAATGCATTACATTTATCAATACTTCACAGGGCTCCGGACGCCATGAGGTCACCTTTATATCTCTGTTCATAACTTTCATATAATGTGAATGATTTTTAAACAAGAATAAGGTGTAGAAAAGGGCGTGTCTTTATTTGAAGCACAATTATAAATAAAAATAAAAATAAGGTGTTTAAAGTGCTTCACTGAGCTGAAATTGAACATTTCGAACTAAACCATTAAGCAAAATAAAACTTTCTTTGTGCTTAAAGTATTACACAATTAAAATGTTGACCGTTCTCCCTTTGCGCAAAATGCGGCTGTAGACGATCGCACACTCTTTGGTAGAGACGTCTGTGTCGCCGTCAATCATGAAGGACATATGGCAAGCCATCCCCGCCAGAAAACGGCATCATTTAGACGCGTATCACCTTCATTACGCCGTAAAAAACGCCGTAAAATGTAGAAAAACTGCGTATTTTACGCCGTCATGGGCAAAAAAGTGCCGCTTTTTTGCGCCGCAATTAAGCCTTTCAAGAGCGTGCGTAAAATACGGCGCGTTTGTGCACATCACAACGGCGTAAAATACGGCGTTTCTCTAGTATGCTAATAATCTCCGCCCTTCTTTTCTCTCAGCCAATCCATTTGAAGTGTTTGCGCCCAATCGCTGACCAAGACAAGCAGACCAAATCAGTTCAGCACAGATCTGCTTTGAGGATTTCTCCTCTCATTTGGCGTTGGTTGTAGCGTCATATAGATATATATATTAGTAAATGCAGCTGTGGTCGCCGTGGCCCAATCGATAGCGACACTTTATCTGTAGGCAGGAGGTTGTCGGATCGAATCCATTTATTTTCAGATTTCTGCTTTTGTCAGATGGTCACGCTTTTATGATCGCAATGCTTTTTAGTCAGCCAGCCAGATCATCTCGGTGTCTTGTAACACGCTTTATAAGTTAATTATATTTAAATTATACAGAGCATTTTATTTTCACGCCATTTTCCCCGACAGACAGACAGACACTTTATTTACCCCAAACTAACTTTCATAATCCAGCAGGTTACACAATACAAATAACTCTTACACAAATACAGACAGCCTATACAGTAGGCTAATACAGCGACCACCTCAGCAAAATGTAAAAAGAAGATATAAGCTAAATTTAAAATACAGATGCTGTAGCCTACATAAAAATACAGATGCCACATGAAATATAAAAATAGGATACTGTAGTGCCGGAGGAAAAGGAGGACGTAGGCAACGTAATAATAACCGTTTAATCCAAGAAACAGAGCAGAACAATCACTCACAGTGCATGGCTAGATCTCTTCATGCTGGGCGGGGCGGGGGGCCGCGACGACCGCAGGGCCGCAAGCTGTGGGGGCTTGTAGGGGTTGGAGGGGGGAATGGCCACGGCGTGGCAGGGGGGCTAGGACAGGGGGGCGGCCCCTGCGCGGTGGCAGAGCCAAGTCCGGGGGCAGTTCAAGGTCCAAGTGAGCCAGTTTGAGGCAGACACACACTCAGGCTTACCCCCCATGTCAACCATGAAGCTCTTGACACGGAAGGGTCCGTCATAGGGAGGTCGTAGCGGAGCTCTGTGGCCGTCGTGGCGAATGAAAACATAACCCGCAGACTGCAGCTCCGGGGGCACCCGCGAAGCAGGGACGCCATGCTGCGTGGTTGGGACCGGGGCGAAGGTCCTGGCGCCATCCAGCAGGGAGGCGCGCTGAGCGGAGGCGGACCAGGGCTCCGTCGACTTGGGGATGAAGTCACCATGGACCCGCAGCGGCTGTCCGAACACCAGCTCGGCCGACGACGACCGGAGGTCCTCCTTGGGCGCTGTCCTGAGCCCCAGCATGACCCACGGCAGTTTGTCGAGCCAGTTGCTGTCCGTGAGGCTGGCTCGAAGGGCGGCCTTCATGGAGCGATGAAAGCGCTTAACAAGTACGTTAGCCTGCGGGTGGTAGGCGGTAGTGCGGTGGAGCTTGACCCCCAGATTCTCTGCATCTGCCGCCCACAGCCCCGAAGTAAACTGCGGGCCACGGTCAGAGGAGAGGTCTTGGACATGGCGTGTGTGAGTGGCTTGTGGTCCACGTAGGCAGTAAAATCACGGCCTTCCAGTAAAAAACGGAAGTGTCTGACCGCGAGCCACAGCCCGAGGAGCTCCCTGTTGAAGGTGCTGTACTTGCGCTCTCTGGGAGACAGCTGGCGGCTGAAGAATGCGAGTGGCTGCCAGGCATCCCCAACCCACTGCTCATACACCGTGCCCACGGCAAAGTCAGACGCGTCCGTGGTGAGAGCAGTGGGCGCAGAGGGTGAGGGGTGGGCCAACATGGCCGCGCGGGCCAGGGCCGCCTTGGTGTCCTGGAAGGCCTTGACGCGTTCCGCCGTCCAGTCAACCGGTTGCTTCAGAGCCTTGCCCTTCTGGGCCTCGTACAGCGGCTGCAGGATGTGAGCTATGTGGTGGAGGAAGCGATAGTAGAAAGTCACCATCCCGATGAACCCCTTGAGCTCGCTGACCGTGCAGGGGCGTGGGAAGGCTGCAACAGCTTCCACCTTCGAGGGGAGGGGATCACACCCTTCCGCGGAGACCTGATGCCCGAGAAAGTTAAGGGTGTCCCGTCCGAACTCACACTTTGCCGGATTGACAATCAGCCCATGTTGGCTGAGCCGCGTGAAGAGGGTCCGGAGGTGGGACAGGTGCTCCTCTTCCGTGGTGCTCGCGACGAGGATGTCATCCAAGTAGACTAAGAGGAAGGGCAGGTCCTGGAGCACCGAGTGCATGAGGCGTTGGAAGGTCTGTGCCGCGTTCCTCAGGCCGAAGGGCATCCGCAGAAACTCGAAGAGACCGAAGGGGGTGACGACGGCTGTCTTAGGGACGTCCTCTGGGTGCACCGGGACCTGATGGTACCCTCGTACCAGGTCTACCTTGGAGAAGATGCGTTTGCCCGCCAGGTGCGCTGAAAAGTCCTGGATATGCGGGACCGGGTAGCGGTCAGGCTTGGACGCGTCGTTGAGGCGGCGTTAGTCCCCACATGGGGACTACCGCCGAACACGCCGAACACGCCCAGGGGCTGTTTGAGCGTCGAACGATGCCCACCTGCTCCATGTGCGCAAACTCCGCCCTGGCAACGGACAGCTTCTCCGGGTTGAGGCGCCTGGCCCTGGCGTGGAGGGGAGACCCATTGGTCTCGATGTGGTGCTCCACTCCGTGCTTCACCGTGGGCGCGGAGAAGGTGGGCCTAGTAAGGTCAGGGAATTCGGCCAGCAGCCGAAGGTACTGGTCACTTTCGGCGAGCGTGTTGGACAACCCGTTGTAGACCGCCTCCCCCTGCGTACAGGCGAAGGAAGCGAAAGTCTGTGAGTTCACCAGGCGCCTGTTCCCCACATCCACTAACAGGTTATGGGCGCACAGAAAATCTGCGCCAAGGAGGGGAAATGTAACAGCTGCGACGACAAAATCCCAGGTAAAGCGTTGCCCTCCGAAGCACACGTCCACCGCTCTAGTGCCATAGGAACGGATAGGCGTGCCGTCCGCACCCACCAACTGCGGACCGTGCTCCCCCTTCGCCACCTCCGATCCCCCTGACGGAATGATGCTCCACTGGGCACCTGTGTCACAGAGGAATCTGCGACCGGAGACAGTGTCTTGGATGAAGAGCAGCCTGTTGGTGACACCAGCCCTCAGGGCTACTACTGAGCGCCGGCCCTGCCGTTTCCCGTCCGTCCAAAGGAGCAGGGCGAGCGGCAACGTTTGGCCTTGGCGCCAAAAGTGGCGTGGTAGAAACAATGGCCCGCAGCGTTACCCTGCTGGCCAGAGGGTCCGGCGTCGTCCTTCGCCCTCCTGCGACGGTCCGGTGGCGGGGCAGCCGCGGGAGCAAGCAGGTCGGGGGACCGTTGAGGCATGGCCAAGACGAACCGGTCCGCCTCCCTGGCCAGGGTGCGGGGTCCAACGATGGTGGTGTTAGCCAGCGCTATCCTGACCTGAGCTGGCAGCGTGCGCATAAACAGCTCCGTGAAGAGGATCATGGGGTCTTCTGCACCGACCAGGTTTAGCATCCTCTCCATACGTGCAGAGGGCCTCTCGTCACCAAAGTCTGATACGTCAAATAAGCGGCGCACCCTCTCTGCGGTGGACAGCTCAAATGTCTCCAGGAGCAGGGCCTTGAGGCGCTCATATTTGTTTGACGTCGGCGGGGTGGAGAGAAACCCCACCACACGCGCTGCGGTGGTGCTGCCCAACATAGCCACAGCATGGTTGTACCGGTCGTCGTCGTCGGTAACGTCGCTTTTATTGAAATGTGCCTCCACTATAGCGAACCATGCAGCAGGCGTTGAGTCCCAGAACTACGGCAGTTTAAGAGTGGGGGTGCGCACGACCTGCGTCATCCTGACAGGAGACGGTGATGTCTGCCGCCGTGAACGTCTTCCTCGGGCGGTCATGTTGCAGAATCGCAGTGTTCGCTCGCGCGTTTTTTGTAAACAAATAAATAACAAAAACGAACGTCGGGGTCACCAGTGTAGTGCCGGAGGAAAAGGAGGACGTAGGCAACGTAATAATAACCGTTTAATCCAAGAAACAGAGCAGAACAATCACTCACAGTGCATGGCTAGATCTCTTTGTGCAACCGCATAACCAGTCCCCCTAGACCCCGTGACTCATAACCAGTTCCCTCCCACTCGATCAGTAGAGGGGAACACGAACCCATAATGTAATCACTACAATACAATGTATAAATATGCAAAACTAGGATATAACTAGGCTATAATGAGAATACTTGGTTACAGCTGTGCAATGACTATCCTAAATTAAATTAGTTATATGGAAAGATTTTTGTCTATGGAATGATCCTGTCACTAGGAGAATCCGTGCATGGTTCGTTCTATGAATATTCAGATTTAAAACTAAATCAGAAAAAACAATTAACAGGATTGTTTTTTGTTTTTTCTGATTTGGTTTTGAAACTGAAAAAGGGCAAAAGGAATAAACAAATAAACGGCATTTGTGTTTGTGTGCTGGTTTTTTAAACCCGAAACAGAAAAACAAAAATAGATACATGTAGCCTATAGTTATAGGCTACACCAGAAGGCAGAACGCAGCGAAGAAAAAAGAGCCAACCACCTAAACCAGCAATAGACTGTCTAATTATATTTAGCCTTGGTTATGGCCGCACTTGAACCTTATGGTGATTTTATTCGTGAACTATTTGACACTGGAAAGACACACAACGCGATCAGTGCAGCAATCTGGTGCCCCGAAGTGCTCCGTTATGACGGTGAGGACTCAGGAGGTTCTGTGTGGAGCACAACCTTCAAAGAAGAATTCTAGTTTCCGATTTAGGCCCCGTCCACACGAAGCCGATTTCATGGCGAAACCGCAAAGGTCTTGTACGGTTCGGCCTTCCGTCCACACGAAGCCGGCGAATCCGCTGACCGAAACCGCAAACTTCTGAAACCACCCTCGGAGGTGGTTTCAAATCTACCCGGTTTCGTTTTGGATTCGTGTGGACGCCTGAAACCGACTGAAACCGTAAACCATGACGTCATCGCCCCACCCCTCGACCCTCTAGCCAATGACTGTTAAGCCCGCGGAGTCTCAGAACTCACAACAGCAAGGATTTCTGTAGCAGAAGCATCGCTCCTTATGGGCCTGGAATGTGTACTACAGCGTTTCTACAGATCTACCCGGTTTCGCTTGGCTTCGTCTTTACGGAGATACTGCGAAACCGGATAGATCGAAACCGTAACGGTTTCGCCTGTTTCGGCTTCGTGTGGACGGGGCCTTAGTTTCAGATCGTCCACTCGCAGACTTAGTAGTAGTCGCCGGCTCCCATGGGAAACAATAAAGCTGGCCATTGCAGAATGCGAGAGACTCGATGGAACGTTTGAAACGTCTTCATATGTATTTTTATTTCTTTTTTAAAACAACCTCTTGCCTACAGAGCAAGCGTCTCTATCGATTGGGCCACGGCCACGGTGACCACACTGTTGTAACTGGATTTACTAATATATATATAGATGACGCTACAACTAACAACAAATGAGAGGAGAACTCCTCAAAGCAGATCTGTGCTGGCTGAACTGATTTGGTCAGCTTGTCTTGTTCAGCGATTGGGCGCAAACACTTCAAATGCATTGGCTGAGAGAAAAGAAGGGCGGAGATTATTAGCATACTAGAGAAACGCCGTATTTTACGCCGTTCAGTTCAAAGTACATTTGCATTATCATGTGCTCCCATAAGTACATGGTAATGCATATTACATTTAAGTTTACATGTTTTGGTTTACACATAAGGGTACATTAGGGTCATCACACTTTACACATAAGGGTACATTAATTAACCATAAGTCATCATTAGTTTATGCAATAATAAGCATGATTATATAGCATTATCATAGTGTTAGGGTGTATGTATATGTAGATATAGGTCGTCTTCGTTAACATGAGCACCATTAGTAAATGATTACTAGAGACATTAGTTAACTGTTGATTAACTGTTAGTTAATGCATTGAGTAATGTTAATGAATGGTTGTGTAGCCGTGTCAATGTGTTACCTCATTCTTTGACCACAGAGGGGACGATGGTAGGATGTAGAATGTCTCAGTGCTTCCCCTCCTCCCAGGTACGCCAGTCTGTACTTCTGTGTTGGGATGGAGTCCGAGGACAATGAGCTGCTCACCCTGGAGGTACTGCACCGATACGTGGAGCTGCTGGACAAATACTTTGGCAACGTAAGAGCCCTTTTGTTCAGCCACATCAGACTCTAACACGTTCCGTCATGGTGTCAGGATCCCCTCTTCAGACCACTCCTTCCGGTCCCCATAGCCTCATTACTCATCCTCCTGGTTCCCCCTGTGTGTTTGTTCCCCTCTGTGTTGGTTCCTGTGTGTTGGTTCTTGTGTGTTGGTTTCTCCTGTGTGTTGGTTCACTCTGTGTGTTGGTTCCCTTTGTGTGTTGGCTCCCTCTGTGTGTTGGGTCCCTCTGTGTGTTGGTTCACTCTGTGTGTTGGTTCCCTTTGTGTGTTGGCTCCCTCTGTGTGTTGGGTCCCTCTGTGTGTTGGTTGCTGTGTTTTGGTTCCCTCTGTGTGTTGGTTGCTGTGTGTTGTTTCCGTCTTTGTGTTGGTTCCTTTGTGTGTTGGTTCCCTCTGTGTGTTGGTACCTGTATGTTGGTTCCTCCTGTGTGTTGACTCACTATGTGTGTTGGTTCCCTCTGTGTGTTGGTTCCCTCTATGTGTTAGTTCCCTCAGTGTGTTAGTTCCCTCAGTGTGTTGGTTCCTTTGTGTGTTGGTTCCCTCTGTGTGTTGGTACCTGTATGTTGGTTCCTCCTGTGTGTTGACTCACTATGTCTGTTGGTTCCCTCTGTGTGTTGGTTCCCTCTATGTGTTAGTTACCTCTGTGTGTTGGCTCCCTTTGTGTGTTGGTTCCCTTTGTGTGTTGGTTCCCTTTGTGTGTTGGTTCCTCCTGTGTGTTGGTTCCCTTTGTGTGTTGGTTCCTGTGTGTTGGCTCGCTCTATGTGTTGGTTCCTCCTGTGTGATGCTTCCTGTGGTTCCCTTTGTGTGTTGGTTCCTCCTGTGTGTTGGTTCCCTCTGTGTGTTGGTTCCCTTTGTGTGTTGGTTCCCTTGTGTGTTGGTTCCTCCTGTGTGTTGGTTCCCTCTGTGTGGTGGTTCCCTCATTGTGTTGGTTCCCTCTGTGTGTTGGTTCCCTTTGTGTGTTGGTTCCCTTTGTGTGTTGGTTCCTCCTGTGTGTTGGTTCCCTCTGTGTGGTGGTTCCCTCATTGTGTTGGTTCCCTCATTGTGTTGGTTCCAACTGTGTGTTGGTTCCAACTGTGTGTTTGTTCCTCCTTTGTGTTGCTTCCTGTGTGTTGGTTCCCTCTGTGTGTTGGTTCCCTCATCGTGTTGGTTCCCTCTGTGTGTTGGCTCCCTCTGTGTGTTGGTTCCCTCTGTGTGTTGGTTCCTCTGTGTGTTGGTTCCCTCAGCATGTTGACTCCCTCTGGCTGTTGGTTCCTGTGTGTTGGTTCCTCCTGTGTGTTGTGTGTTGGCTCCCTCTGTGTGTTAGTTCCTGCCTGTGCTCCTGTTATTCTTTTGAAACAGTAACCTTCTTTTGCACATGCTTTTGTGAGGTTCTCTCTGTTTAATTGTGTTAAAGGTCTGTGAACTGGACCTCATCTTTAACTTTGAGAAGGCCTATTACATCCTGGATGAGTTCCTGATGGGAGGAGAAGTTCTTGAAACCTCCAAAATAGATATTGGAGTAGCAATTGAGGATGCAGATGTACTTCAAGAGGTGCAGTGAATTGTAGATTTATTGTGTATTGATTGTAAGACTAGCACACAGGGTATAACTCTGATATCCAAAATGCTTCAAGAAGTCATTATTCTGCTTTCTTCACAGACATTGGAAGAGTACATGAGCAAACCAACCTACTGAGTTGTGTTGGAAGTGTGAAGATTCCTTTTATACCTGTAAAAACCTGCCCAGGAAGGTTGATGATGTTGTGATGAGCATTTGGTCATCTTTCGAATGTTGTATTGTAATGTATTTGAAGGACAAATATGCTGACGGGGCCTTTCTAAATTCTCCATATCTATGAATGTATTTACAATGAACTATCTTGATGGATATCTATTGTAACCAACATTTAATTTTCCCTTTGAATCAAATACTTGTGTTTTGTATTAATGAAGAGCTGTTTCAATATGTTCATATGTACAAGGCCAAAGCAAAACTTAATTGCTAACTAAACATGAAAACTATCTACAATGTGATTCATTTCAATTGGTTTCCATTACTTCATATTGCTAAATTGCCTTGCGGTAAAGCTACTTTAATCAAATTAACATGACAACAAATAAGTAAACACTACACAGTAAGGAAAAAATAAAGTCAATGCTCTATTTACCCAATGTACGTCACATATGACTACACCTATAGGAATTAATTAACCAAAAACAAGGGAGAAATCAAGCACTGATTCTGCTTTGAAATGCAAGGATGGTGAGTCAGGTGTAGGCTATAGGTTTAGTGGTTCAAGTTTTGCTAAACAATGGATCGATAGAATGACATCTACTACCGAACCTACTCACAAATACAAACATGAGCTACCATATCTGCTTAGTTAGGACCAATTGAGGCAGGTGTTTCACGGAATTAACCAAATAATGAATTGCATTGTTCTATACATATTTATTTTCAAAATACTTTTTTTTGAATCCCTCTACAACAAAACAATATATAATGTGTGTGTATATACAGTGCCCCCAGTGAGCATTCCCTGGCCCCGCGGGGGATCATTTCTCCTGGCTGGCCTGGCCCTCGGGGGTCAGGAGGGTCATCATCCTCATGAGCGCGTCGTCGTCGGGGCCCTGTGTCTGGGCCACCCCGCCCGGGCCCTCCCTCTCCGACTGTCTTTTCTGCTGCTGCTGTGCTGCTCTGTCTGAGTCAATCTGATCAAAGTAGTCCTGCATGGCCTGCTCCAAGGATCCCAGCCCTCCCTGCTCCTCGTCCTCGTCTGGCCACACCAACCCCAGTGCGGATCGTTTCTGGCCCGTCTTTTTGTTGTACATCGGCGCGGCGGGATATTGTTCCAGGATCTTTGCTGCCATGTACGCCGCCAGTTCGTCCTCGCCGACGTTGTCGTCGTAGTTCTCCTTTAGTTTGTTGGGTGTTCCAGGGCTCTGTGCCGGGGTGTACTTCTCCTGCCTCCTCGGCTGGGGCTGAAATTGTGGCTGTGAGACTTGGTACGGCGGGGGCCTCTTTAGGGGCACTGGGCCCCCTGTGCTCCCTAACCCCAGGAGGCTCAGGATCTCCAGCGTCCTCGCGTCTTTCGCCTTGTAACTGCTTTGCCTTTCGGGAGTGCGGTACCTGTTGTTCTGCTTGGATCCAAGGCTAGGCTGTTTCTTGAAGATTCTGTTGTGCGACCTGGCCAGCCCGCTGCTCTGAGGCGGGGTGGTGTGGCTCCTTGGCTTGCTCCTGTCCTCGGCCTGGAACAGGGCCAGCAGCTCCTCAGGGGGTATGTGGTACTTCTGGGAGAGTCTGAGGAGCTGGTGCATGTCCTGTTGTGGGCTTCTGTTGTCCCAGTATTGAAACTGAGAAACCTTCCTCTCTGCCCTCTCTTTCTGCTCCTCCTCTATTTCTCTTTTATCCTCCTCCTCAGTTTTCTCCAGCACCTTTAGAAGGTAGTAGTCCACCAGGTTGGCCATGTCCTCTGCGTCTTCTGTAGGTTGGGGGTTGATGGACCTTCTAGCCGAGAGATCTTCTCCATCCTCCTCCTCAACCCCGATGTCTTCGTCCTCTCCGTCATCGCCGTAGTCCAGGACCTGGTCGGGCTCGGGTTTGCTGCCCCGCTGCTCCTCCTCCTCCTCCTCATCTCCCTCCACCTCCTCCTCCCCCCCCCGCCTTAGCGGAGCCCAGTCAACCAGCCCTCTGGCCACCTTGTCGTACGCCAGACTCCTCATGTTGAGCTTCTCCTTCTGTCGGCCTTCCTCCCCGACCCCCCCCTCCTCCTCCTCTTCCTTCCCCCCAGTGGCCAGCCTCTCCACCTCGTCGAAGATTGACTGCAGCGTGGCCAGCTTCTGCGGCGTGTACTTCTCCCCCACGCCCTCGCCTGTGCGCCTGACGAGGGGGTTGCCTCGCTCGCCACCTTCCCCCTCCTCAGCGGCAGCCTCCTGCTCTTCGTATGTCCCCTCCTCCTCTTTTCCCTTCTCGCCGTCCTCCTCCTCAAACATCATGCGTGTGGCCTCTTGCGACGCGGCAGCCCTCTCGCCCAGCCTGAGCCCCGTGCCTCGGCCCCACGCCGGCTGGTGGGCCGTGTTGGCGGGCCCCGTACGCTCCAGGGCGCGCAGCACTGCCTGGAACCACTCCTGGGTCTTGTCCCCCTGCTCTGGGTTCTCCTCCCCCTCCAACTCCTCCTCTTCCTCTCCCTCCGCCCCTACCTGCCTCTGCCACCCCGGCCGCTCCTCTTCCTCCCCCCCGCTCGGGCCCTGCTCCAGGGCCCTCAGGGTCAGCATGGCCCTGAGGGCCTGAGCGTTGTCCAGCAGGCCCCCGTCGTAGCCCGGGGCCCCGTGGGGGGGCTTCTGGAGCCGCAGGGAGGGCGGCCTGCCACTCCGGTGGCGGAGGTTCTCGATGTGTCGCAGGGCTTTCAGCATGTCCTGGTCAGGGCCCCGGTGGGGGGGCTCCCTGAGGGGCTCGCTGCCCCTCAGTCGGTAGTCCCTAAACGAGGCCCCCTCGGCGCTGTCCAGAGAGCTGAGGACCAGCGGCAGGAGGAGGGGGGCGAGGCGGAGGAGCAGAGAGCTCCCTGAGGCGGGGGAGGTGGGCCGGGAGGACATAGTCTCGCCTGGGGGGGACAGAGAGACGCAGCGGTCAAAATGGAGGTTTAGGTGGTCATTATCTATCAAAACACTTTACAATAAGGATAAACTAATCAACTATTAACCAACACTAGTCAATGCAGCAATTAGTTTTATTATATAAAAGGCCTAGGGGTTAGGGTTAAGGTAACCCTTACCCTCACCCTATTAAATAGTACCTTTAGTAAACATGATTTAACCATGATTCATGATAACCAGACCATTAGTTAACTGTAATGTAATCTACTGTTAATTGTAATTAATTGTACTAATTATTTGTAAGTGAATGCTTGTACTGCATTAACCATGTTCATAGATTGTTCATTAATGTACCCTAGTGGTAAAATGTTACCCAAAAAGGGTAGGATTTCCCTTCTGAAATATTTGACTCCTGTTATTGCCTTGCTTCATTTTTCTAGGTGAGTGAATTGTTGAGGTGATTGTTCTAGGTGATGTGCTCGTCAGTAAGCCCTCTCAACGTGGCGGCATCACGCCATCCTTATCCAATAGAAACTGTCTGTTTTGTAAGAAGAATTGTATCTCAGATCTTTCTATATTGTGAATGGGTTCCATGTGTGCGGGGTGAAGCCCAGCTTGTGTCGGCATATCAACGACCAGCCTGTTGCTGATACGCAGCATCTGGTGACGGCTGCTCCCAGCAGACAGCATGGGCATTCAGCCTGCCTGCAGATCTCATTAGTGCTTCAATTGCTGCTCCCCGGAGTGAGTCACAGCCCTGTTGTCTTGGAAACCCGGCAGGGCTGATGCCTGGCAAAACGCAGACACTCCCATGGCCATTTAGCCCTTACATCCCCTCATGTAAAACCACATGTAGCCCCTCAACACAACGTCTAAACTACACCACTTACACATGCAGTCAACTAATTTATTAGGCCTATTACTAATAAATTGTGGAATATCCCCTAGTCGATAACCCAATATCTTTTTTTCTGTTTGTATGTAATCTAGAATAGGGCAAATCTATAATATATATATATATATATATATATATATATGTCCAATATCGCGATTATTCAGCGTGCCATCCACCATCCCTCTGGAACAAAGCATTTCAACGGTGCTGAGGCTGATAGAGGAGAGGAGAACAGAGACGCTCTGCCTTACCTTGGTAGTGGTGGTGGTCTTGAGCCGGGCGGGTGCTGAGCCTCCCTCTGGCGGGATCTGGTTCAGCTCAAAGGACGGACGCGCTATAAGAGCAGCCGTCTGACGAGTGCGTCACAACGCGCCGAGATGCGCACGACTCCAAACTCTCGCGGTCCCCAAACACATCAGCGCACACACATACACGCGCGCGCACACGCACACGCACACACATACACACACACACACACACACACACACACACACACACACACACACAGAAGTAAACTCTCACGCACACACACGCACGGACACTCAAACACAAAATAAAACGCGAACGCGCAAACCGTATCCTACTTCGAGCCTTTGAGTAATTAAGTGTTTGGATTAGGAATCAGAATGTACCAGTACTGTATTTATTTAATTAACAGCTGATGGAGAATGGTGTGTATGTTGTCTTTGGTGGATTTAGACAACAAGGTTTCGTTCGATCCGCTATGATGTTATCGTTGTCAACCCGTTCAGTCTTTTGTGCCGTCTCTCGGTCTATTCAATGGTCCACACGGCATCATATATATCATATATCAGAGACCTTCATCAACAAGAGACCTGTCAGGTCTGCTGCGACGAGGCGGGCGGTTGGGAGGCGGTCCGGGATGACGCACAGACCGACTGGAGCGGCTCGGTGCGTCATCCCGGACCCAAACCTGGACCAGAACCTGGACCCGGACCTGGCTTTACCCGAACCTGGACTCGAACCTCGGGACCTGTACCCTGGACCCCGGGACCTGGACCCGACCTGGTCTCAGACCTTGGAACCTGGACCTGAACCTGGACCCAAACCTTGGTACCTTGACCCAAACCTGGGGATCTAGACCTTGAACCCGGAACTGGACCCGGACCTCGGACCTTGACCCATCTTCGGTACCTGGACCCGAACCTGGACCCACCTTGAAACCTGGACCTGAACCTGGACCCAAACCTTGGCACCTTGACCCAAACCTTGGGACCTAGACCCGGACCTGGACCCGACCCTCGGGACCTGTACCCCATCTTCGGCACCTGGACCCGAACCTGAACCCAAACCGTGGTACCTTGACCCAAACCTGGACCCGGAGCTGGGGTCCTGGACCTCGGGACCTGGACCCGGACCTCGGGACCTGGAACTGATCCTGGAACTGAACATTGGACCTGGACCCGAACCTCGGGACCTGGACCCGGAACTGGAACCGAACCTCGGGACCTGGACCCAAACCTGGACCCGGACCCAGACCTGGACCCGAACCTCGGGACCTGGACCCGGACCTTAAGACCTGGACCCAAACCTGGCCAGAAACTCAGGACCTGGACCACGGACCTGGACCCGGACCTTGGGACCCGGACCCGAACCCAAACCTTGGTACCATGACCCAAACCTGGACCCGGACTTGAGTATGGAGTTAGAATCATGCCAAAACCCCGCACACACGCAAAACGTGTTTTGCTCACGCACGATTCACACACACAAAACGTGTTTTACTCACGCACAATGATTCACAAACACGCTCAGTGTGGTTTGCAAACACAAAACATCATTCACACTTGAAAGATTTTAGTTTGTATACTATGTGCAAAACATACTGTATTTGTTTTTGAAGCAAAATGCATTAGTTTGTGAATGATGTTTTGTATTTGCAAACCACACTGAGCGTGTGTGTGAATCATTGTGCGTGAGTAAAACACGTTTTGTGTGTGTGTGAATCGTTGTGCGTGAGCAAAACACGTTTTGCGTGTGTGCAGGGTTTTGGCATGATTCTAACTCCATACTTGAGGACCTGGACCCGAACCTGGAACCGAACCTCGGGACCTGGACCCGGACCTCGGGGGGCGGGGCAATGAAACAGAAATACAGCCGCTTTAAAGAGATGTTTGTGGTTGTTTGTCTGTGTGTTACTTCACTAGGTAGTTTGTCTGTTTGTTACTTCACTAGGTTGTGGGTCTGTGTGTTACTTCACTAGGTTGTGGGTCTGTGTTACTTCACTAGGTGGTGTGTGTTACTTCACTAGGTTGTGTGTCCGTGTGTTACTTCACTAGGTTGTGTGTCTGTGGGTTACTTCACTAGGTTATGGGTGTGTTATTTCCCTAGGTAGTGTGTCCGTGTGTTATTTCACTACGTAGTGTGTCTGTGCTTACTTAACTAGGTTGTGTGTCTGTGTGTTAATTCACTAGGTTGTGTGTCCGTGTGCTACTTCAATAGGATGTGTGTCCATGTGTTACTTCACTAGGTTGTGAGTCTGTCTGTTACTTCACTAGGTTCTGTGTCTGTGTGTAACTTCACTAGGTTGTGTGTCCGTGTGTAACTTCACTAGGTTGTATGTCTGTGCTTACTTCACTAGGTTGTGTGTCCGTGTGTTAATTCACTTGGTTGTGTGTCCGTGTGCTACTTCACTAGGTTGTGTGTCCATGTGTTACTTCACTAGGTTGTGAGTCCGTGTTTAACTTTACTAAATACTGTGTCTGTGTTACTTCACCAGGTTGTGTGACTGTCTGTTCCTTCACTAACGACGTTGTGCGTCTACAGAATGACCTGCAGGACCATGGATCTTCTCCATGGTTCTACTCTCTTGGATCTTTCATTCATGAATTGTTCAATGAAAACCTTATTACACAACCCAAGGCTTAATCAAAGAGTGTATTTTTCGGCCAGTATGCATTAATTAAGGTTTACTGAGAGACAGAGAAATGCTCTTCTGCATCCATTAAAAAGTACTCTTGGAGACAAAAGCGTGCATTATCGATGCCTTACCGGTGAACCCTTTCAATCATAGAGACACCAGCGGCCGTCAGGGCCATTCACCATCAGGGACACCACAGCCCGTAGTCTACTAGAGTTGTGACGTTCACGAACGAACCAAATCAATTGAACGGCTTTTTTTTTTTATCGATGTCACGTTCACAGCATGCGCACACAAACTCCTCCTACTCCACTGAGATGAGAGCATGCAGAGTGCACTCGTGGTGGAATGTTGAGACGCAAATTTCACATGTCAGTCAGAAACGGGAACATGCATTTGTTTGTTTCACGTGTGTGGTCCGCGGCGGAGTACTGCAACTATGAGCCAAAGAAAGCACTGCAGCATCTCTTTCTAAAAATATTGTTTACTAAGATTTGCACGAATGTTACAAAGGACAGTTAAAATTGGAGTGTTAAACTTGAAAGAAACTTGTTTTGTAAAAGTTTTTCTATTTTAATATATTTTTTGTTAATTATATTTTTGCATGAAAGCTCATTGTTCATTGCCTGCTTAGTTTTTATTGTGCTACAATTAAAAAGGTGATACATGATGAACAAGTGAAAAGATCTGTATTTACACTTCGACACATTGTATACAAAGATTCAAAATAGTGATCTCAGTGTCAAAGCAGAGGGATATAGCACAACCTTGTGGAATGTTTACAATGAATGCAGATCAGACATTAAAATCTAGTCCACACATGTTAAATTAAATTCTAATCAACATTTAAAATATATCAAACTCAGATATCCGATGTCTAAGTCTGAATAATTCTGATCCAAATCTTACCCTATCATTCCTCCCAGTGATTATTTCCCAGATAAAGAAGGCTAGCTTCTTAGAAATAAATGAATGAGCCAGTCTTTTGAACGGCTTTTTGAAAAGAACGTCTCCTCAAGATCCGGCTCCCTTCAAAGAGCCATTAATCCCATCTCTATAGTCTACCCTTGCCGCCTTTCTACCGGCGGGTCAGTTCAGTATGCAAAGGTGCGGCATGGTTCACGTTTCCACCGCCAAAAGTGGCCGTGGTTCGGACTGAGCCGTGATGAGCCGTACTCATCTCGTAGTACTCCTCCATTGGGATACTGAGACATCTGAGAGGGGGCAAACAAGTTCGAGCTACATACGCCGTCCGTTGATTGGTCGACAGAATCGTCACTTCCGTGCGACAGGGGGATAATAACAAACAAACCCAGTAACCGCAAGGTATTTCTGGACAACGGCGAAAGCTTTGTTTATTGAGGAAAATGTTGTGCAAAAGTTTGACGTCCTTCTAGGACGTCCTACATTGTTGCTCTTTGTTCATTGTGTCGCATTCTTATTTTTCCTTGGATTTATTAGCAGGCTACACTGTGTCAGGCTGCTATGAGGTCACAAAGCTAACATAGCTACCGTGGCTATCGCCATTCGGCTTAATCCCCGCCCTACCATAAGGGTACTGTCGGCGGTGGTAACGCGAGTCGTAACTGAGCTGGGCTATACCGCACCTTCACTACTGGGCTGAGACGTGCTGGGCCGAAGCGCACCCACTGGTGGAAATGCGCTATCTGAGACCAGAGGACCAGAGGAGAGGAAACCAGGACAAAATGGTGGATTTGAACCCCTTTCTTCCTTAGCCTACACACACACACACACACACACACACACACACACACGTCACACACACACTTGCAAGCATGCACACATGCACGCACCCACGCGCACACACAAACAAGCATGCATACACACACACGCACGCATGCAAGCACCCACACACACACAAACATGCACGCAAGCAAGCATGCACACACTCACAAGCAAGCATGCACACATGCATGCACTCACATGCACACACACACACAGGTGGGAATGTAAGCACGCACACACACAGAAACGTGTGTGAACGTCTAAGACAGACAGATACAGCTGAGACTTTTTTACCTAATTGCTTGTGGGTTTGCATGTGGAAGGTTTACTGGTAAACAGAAACCAATTACTGCTCCACATCCCCCAGCCCAGTCCCCTCTCCATGCCAGGCCCCACTCTCTCTTCACTCTGAGTCCCCCCGTCCCCTCTCCACGCCAGGCCCCACTCTCTCTTCACTCTGAGGCCCCCCGTCCCCTCTCCACGCCAGGCCCCACTCTCTCTTCACTCTGAGGCCCCCCGTCCCCTCTCCACGCCAGGCCCCACTCTCTCTTCACTCTGAGGCCCCCCGTCCCCTCTCCACGCCAGGCCCCACTCTCTCTTCACTCTGTGTCCTCCGTCCTCCTCCCACCTAAACCACCGAATAGCTTGTTTGTATAGGTTGTCCACAACTAACGTATAAACGTTTTAGCCCCTATGGACTGTCCTAGAAACAGCAATACGTCATGTAGTTCAGGGTTCTTTTTGCCCAAAAATGGTTGACAAGCCTTTTAATCTCAGTATGATGTTTAGTTTTTTAGTGAATGCAACGTTTTCTACCGTTGCCATGGGGATTCGGATGCTGCTACCCCCTCAGCCGCTCAGTCTTATGGAATTTGAATCAATATCTTTATGCCGTGTACTCTTCAGGGGGGTATTTCATAGACCCAGGGGTGGCATGTCTGCTTCTCTGGGACGGACCGGGACCACGTGTTTTGGTGGTGCAACCCAGAAGTTTATCTTCTCTTTGCTTTTGCCCGAAAAAACATTACCAATAATGGAATGCTATAATTCTAGCCGTGCAGGAAGGGATGTCATTAGGGGACAGAAGTCGAGGACACCTGAGCGTGAGCTAGAGACCTGGGGTCTCTTGATACGTGAAAGAGGACATAGAATATCCAATGTGGGGGCTCTGGCCCTGCAGTGGTTCACAAAGCATTTTGAAATGCGGCGATGATAGACGTCGGAAATATGAGGCCTTGCAATAAATGGATATGAAGTCATTGGAATTCGGGAGTGGGATGGCTGTGTGAGAACCCAGAGTCTCTGGAAGGCCCCCTCTCTGCTGACCCCCACCTGGACCAGAAGACGCAGACGGAAGAAGCAAAGTGAACATCAAGCTCCTCTGTGATCCACAGAAACACGTCCTCCTGGTCTGGCCCAAAGAAGAGGAATAAAGATCTAGCTTTTTACTGAGATCACATCATCAGTTACATAAGAGAACACATAGCAGCCTAGGTGGCTAATGTTATACAACGCAAAGACGTTGACTCAAACAACATAAAACTTCCTGGGTTCATGGGGTAGCCATCTATATGATTCACCATGGCAAAGATAGGAAGCATTGCATTCACTAAGAAACTAAACATTATATACATTCACTGACTGAAGATTATGAAATAAATGTAACAATTATTGCTAGAAATTTAATAAAATAACATTTTTATGCTGAAATTATCTTAAAATGTTGCTTTTTCCAATCTGAATATAACAATTGTCATCCATTTTGTTTTGACTGACTGTTTCTAGCACAGTCCAAAGGGGGCTGTTCATACAGTCGTTTTGGATGACCTACATAAACAACCTATTCTGTAGTTTAGGTAGAGATCACGTTGGATTCCTCTTCACATAACTCAAAAGGCAGTTAGCGATAAGCCTGGGTGAGCTTCAGGAGGGCCTGGATATAGCAACAAGTGTCTGTCTTCAACTGGTTCAGGTTGAGTACAGTTACTTCATTAATTACTTACCAGTATTTACTCACTTACCACCTTCCTGAGGGCTATGCAAACTTAAATACTGTCTCTGGACCTACTACAACATTGGATAGACCTGACGAACAAAGGTCCTAGGAATTCTTTTTTGAATCTTGACTTTCTAGAAATGCTAGGGCCCAAATGTGCAGTAGGGCCGAGATCGTTTATTGGTCTGTGGCAGAGGTGTCAAAAGTATTCACATTCATTACTCAAGTAGAAGTATAGATACTAGCGTTTAAAAATACTTCTGTAGAAGTTGAAGTATCAACTCAAGCTTTTTACTTAAGTAAAAGTATAAAAGTACTGGTTTCAAAACTACTTAAAGTAAAAGTAATGCAAGGGGAAAAAATGCCATTAAGGAAAAAAGCTTAGGCCGTGCCACAGGGGCCTATAGAATTACAATCAGCTTTTTTGCCAAGTATGCTCACACATACAAAGAATTTGGAATCAAGGAATTCTGCATTCAACCCATCCGTTTCTAAAGGCCATCTAATGACTATAATGTTAAGGCCGATATATGCTCTGTTTTAGACGTAACGCGTAAGCACGTAAGATACATAACCCCCCCTTGCGCGGTAAAATATCCCCCCTTACGTGCTTAAGTGCGTCGCCCAAAATTCCTGACTATGCGACTAAAAAACTACGGCCCTACGCAGCTCGCAAAGACTGTGATTGGCCAGCTAACCACATCCTTTCAGGAGTCTCACATTTCCGGTTTTACAGCAACCTTAACATCGTTCAGAGTGTGGAAAAAGACCGCTAACCTAAACTTAGCTACTGCTACTCTCGTCGAAAATACTGGAAGTGCATAAATATAAACAAGCCAGCGATTTCCACTTCCACGCCCACAGATTTGTTTGTTGCTCCCCCTACTGTTCTGACGGAGAATCCCCTCTGTGATCCTCCGTCCTCCAAGGAACAAGGAACCGTAAATCAAAACTTGTCTAAAACAAGTCCCTTGTGTAAATTACGTGCTTACGTCTCTGCGTCTAAAACGACCCTAAATCGGCCTTTAGTGTGGAAAAAATTGGGATGCACCTGTTTCAGAAACATTTATGCCCATTGAAAATGAACGCATATTAGTACAATGCAAATACATTAAAGAACCATATATGTGTACTACTGAGCATTGACATGTGTTTCATGGAGCGGAAGATATGATGACCAGTTCCCTGTAAGTATTGGCATGGTGCAAAAAGTCAAACTTCAGAGGTATGTTATCAAAAGCCTTTATTGGGAATGTAAATGTATGTATCCAAGCTTAGCTGCAGGAATTGAATATGTAAGGAGTAAGAACTGAGTGGTTTTTGCATCCAACCATTTCAAAAAATTCTTCCAGGTATGGCCAGGGATGTGGAAGGGTTGGCTGGTCTTCTTGGCTACCAACCTCCTCAATGGTGCTTGGTTGGGACATTTCGCTCATCTACGTCTGCTATTTCGTAGCTGGAATGTAGCGCGATTAATGTCATGTCAGAGAATGTAGACGGGCTCTGGTCATGCGCAGGTGCCATGGATCGCGTATAAACCAATAGGGAGTCAGAATGGTATATGTTTGTATTCTCATCAAACCAATCAAATTCACTCTATCTGATGGCGCGAATCATCTGGATAGGTTTTTTTGTTTGTGTTTTTTTCGGAGGAATGAAAACAAGCCGAAATTAGTGAGTAACGAAGCCATTTTTAAAAATTAAGGAGTAGAAAGTACAGATAAGTGCTTGAAAATGTAAGAAGTAGAAGTAAAAAGTAGGCTGAAAAATATTTACTCCAGTAAAGTATAGATACCCAAAATTTCTACTTAAGTAAGGTAACAAAGTATTTGTACTTAGTTACTTGACACCTCTGCCACCGCGACCACTGACATACCATGGCATATGCCGTTCTGGAACGGTAACTGCCGTTCTGGAACGGTAACTGCCGTTCTGAAACGGCAACTACCGTTCTGAAACGGCAACTACCGTTCTGAAACGGCAACTACCGTTCTGAAACGGTTAACTGCCGTCGCGACCACTGACATACCATGGCATATGCCGTTCTGAAACGGTAACTGCTGTTCAGGTGGAACGGCATATGCCGTTCAGGAACGACATTTGCCATTCTGGAACGGTAACTGCCGTTCCCAACAATGGTATGTGACACCAGCATAACTCCTCCGTATAATTTCATGACAAAGTCAAAGTCTTTTCCTCTCCGGTGGAGTAGAAAGTCACAAACTTCCTGGTTCCTCTCCGGTGGAGTAGAAAGTCACAAACTTCCAGTGGCACACAATGTTTCTCTACCAGAGGATACCTGTGCCAACACTCTATAAAATACTAGTATCAAACACTACGTATTCCTTCAACAATTATCACTCTTTTTTCGTTAAGCCCACACACTCCTTTTTCCGTTAAGCCCACGCACTCCTTTTTCCGTTAAGCCCACACACTCCTTTTTCTGTTAAGCCCACGCACTCCTTTTTCCATTAAGCTCCCTTGTTAATTGATGAATTGCCAACTGATTGTGCTCCCAATTCTTGATGATTCATTTCAGGTGTGTGTGTCATGTGACACACACCTATATAAGCTGATGCACCTGCACAAAATAAATTGAGTGTGTGTTTTCTCAGAACTTGAATGCAGTTGTGTTATTTGTCCTCCCAAGTTGATAGAACGTTTCGTAGGTATATCTAGCAGTCAAGCTCTGTTTAACACCCCTCTAGAGTTTTTCTGCTTCTTAACAAGCCCGTCTCTGATTGGCTAAAGGTGCGGACACACCAAAAGCGTATCCCACGTACCATGTACGCGCGTAACGCAGCTAAAATGTTGCTTGACCATTTTGTGTCAAAAATGGTCCTACATACGCAGCTACGCGCCTGTGGCTGCGCTGGATTTAGGAGTCCGAGGAAGGAAACCCAAACGCTGCCGTGTCTGGGTGCATGATAGAGCTTGAATCGGGTTAGATTAAATAATCTCGGATATAAATAACAATAATCTGGTTAAATAACTTCACATGGTGTGTCTGGTGTGTTTCCAGCATTCGTAGTGTTGATCGGCAGAGAAATAGTCCGCCAAGACGTTGAGGTTGCTTAGCAACCAGAGACTCTGTCCATGCAAGTGAACGGAGCGTTCACTCTTCGTCATAACTATCAAACCAAACATCCTTCACATTCACCGAGTGAACATTATGAAAGTAAAATGCACATTTCTCGCTAAAAATGTTTCCATAAACGCATTTAATGGCGTAACTATGTTACTATTTCCACCCAGAATAAAGAAAGATGTCGGCCGTATGCTTCTGTGCAAGGGTCACTACTTTCTGCCAGTGACGTCGGGTCAAGCTCCACGCTGATTGGCTATTGCGGCTAAGTATCACGCGTATGAGCGTAAAAAGTTAAATTTTTTGAACTCCTCGCGTACGCGCGTATATGTACGCGCGTATATATACGCGCCTCATACGCCCCTAACGCGAGTAAAATGTTGCTTGGTACGCATGATACGCGTGTACGCACCTCATACGCGCGTAAACCAATGGTTCCCTATGGAAAAATTGCCGATTTTATACGCGTGGTACGCGGGTAACGCGTTTGGTGTGGCCGTACCTTAAGAGTGCAGCAGTACGTAAATCGTATTTGCTTATGTTACTTCGCTTAACCACATTGAAAATGCCTAACAAGCCTCCACAAAACAAAGGAGTAACGGTCATGCAGTTTATTTGTCTTTATCCACAAATTAAATAAAACACACTATTTATTCATTAAACGGTATTTAGCCGCATATGAAATAAATAAATGAGTATTCATCTAACTGTCTTTTTGTAGGTCCCTACATTCTCCCCCCACCAAAATTCAGCGTGCCCCCATGCTGGCTACATGAATTAGACCAAGATAACTAATTACAATGTACCTTAAAAGGGCCCTCACAATGTGATAACTGGTATAATAGTGAGTGAAAGAAATGATTTCATAGTCACACATGACTTACAGCGTTACAGCACCATGCATGACTGTAGTGTTCAGGAACATGCATTACGGGTACGTTAGCTGAGCGAACACTGTTCTGCTTTACCACTACCGACTCTGTAATAGGCTCACCGAGCCTTGCATAAGTCAAACATTCAGAAGGCTTTCTATTCCTCTCTGACCTTCGAAACGATGGTTCTAGATTATCAGTGTCTGATTTGTCTGTACTACAAGCAGTCTCAACAGAATGTTCCTGTTGTACTTCAATGTTCTCTGCTATGTCAACAGGAAGATCGTCAGAAGGGGCTAAGTTAACTACAACGTCAGTAGCTGGGTCAGGAGTGTTAGACTCTGTAGGCATTACATAATCTTCTAGCTGATCACAGATGTCCTCTGCCTTGTCTGTTATCATGTCTCCTAGGTAATGTCCATACTCTGACTCCGAGTCTGAAGAGTACTGCTCTCCTAGGGGCACATCAACTGGCGAGTCATTTACATCAACATTGGGAGTTTGAGTCCCCTCCTTAGCTCTTCGGCGCCTGAGGGCTCTTGGAGAGGGGGTAGGTGTGAGGTCAAGGGGCAAAAGATGATTGCGGTGCATGACTTTAATGGGTCCTGAACCACTTACAGGCTTAAGACGATAGACTGGAAGATCAGACATTTGACTCTCAATCACATAAGGTGTTGCATACCAACGATCAGCAAGCTTTTGCTTTCCTTTCAGGCCAAGGTTTCGAACAAGGACTCAATTCGATTTGGCAGATGTAGCTTGTGCCAACTGATAGGCTGCTTGCAATTCTTTCCTCATGTTGGACACAAATTTCAAGTAGGACGTCGTCGAGGTTCCATCAGCTGACACACCAAAGGAAACGTCCACAGGAAGTCTGGCTTCCCTTCCAAACATTAACAGGTAGGGTGAAAAGCCGCTTGATTCGTTGGGTGTGCAGTTGTATGCATGCACTAGATGAGCGATGTGCTGACTCCATCTGGACTTTTCACTGGGCTCAAGAGTTCCTAACATGTTCAAGAGAGTTCTGTTGAACCTTTCGGGTTGAGGGTCACCTTGTGGATGGTATGGTGTAGTTCTCGATTTTTTCACACCCAACATGGTCAACATCTCCTTCACCAACTTACTCTCAAAGTCTCGGCCCTGGTCAGAATGTATGCGATTGGGGAGGCCATAGTGAATGAAGTACTTTTCCCACAATGTTCTGGCAACTGTTATGGCTGTTTGATCTCTGGTGGTGAAGGCTTGTGCAGAACGGGTAAAATGGTCAGTTACAACCAACACATTACACACATTGCGGGAATCTGGCTCGATGCTCAGGAAATCTATGCACACAAGGTCCATGGGCCCTGAGCTTGTGATATGTGACAAAGGCGCTGCTCTCTGCGACAGGGTTTTCCGCTTTATGCAGCGTTCACATGTCTTGCAGTATGCCTCTACATCTAGCTTCATGCGGGGCCAGAAAAATCGGTTAGAGACGAGGGCATATGTCTTGTCAAAGTCTAGATGTCAATTATCATCATGCAATGACTTTAAAACGAGGCTTTGTAACTGTGTGGGGAGCACAAGCTGTCGGCGTGAGCGCTTGTCAGACTGTTTGAATGTTCTGTATAGCAGACCTCTTTCAATGGACAGATTCTTCCACTCTCGTTTCAGAAGTGTAACATCTGGATGACTTGTCTGTATTTGACTTGCTGGTACTTTTTGACTGATAGCTAGCCATGCTTTACCAATGCAGGAGTCGCTTTTCTGAGCAGCTTGAAGGTCAGCTGAACTAAAAATGGGCATATGATCGGTTGTTACTGTAGCAGCTCGACAGAATGCTTTGGGAATTGCTGAAACAGGTGCTCCTACTTGTTCAATGACACATGGATAGGAGTGTTTATTTGGTGTGCTGCACGAAATATTCTGACAGAGAGCTCGTACTCCTGGAACTGGGATCTCTTGCCATTCATCATCAGGTGTCATGCTGTTATGCGGCCGTCGGGACAATGAATCTGCATCAAGATTATGCCGACCTGGTCTATACTTCAGACTGAAGTTGTAGGTGGACAGTGCAGAGAGCCAGCGATGACCAGTAGCATCCAGTTTTGCTGATGTCAGGATGTACGTCAATGGATTATTGTCAGTTTTGACTTGTACGACAGCCCCATAAAGGTAGTCATATCATTTGTCCACAACAGCCCATTTGAGAGCTAAAAACTCAAGTTTATGTGCTGGATAGTTTTTCTCAGATGGCGAGAGACTTCTGCTGATGAATGCAACTGGACGTAGACCATCTTCATGTTGTTGGTATAAGACACCAACTAGCCCTTCCAGGCTAGCATCCACATGCAGTACGTATGGCTTCTGCGGATCAGCAAACACCAACACTGGTGCTTTAGTGAGTCGGGTCTTGAGTTCTTGAAATGCATGTTCACATTCCTCAGTCCACCGAGAGCCGAAGGGTTCAGAAGGCTTAAAGTAAGTCTTGTCAGCTTGCTTTTCATTTGTACTCACTTTTGAGTGGGAGTGAGGAGGATAGCCTCTGAGAAGTCCATTGAGTGGACGGCAGAGCTTGGAGAAGTCTTTCACGAAACGGCGATAGTAGCCACAAAATCCAAGGAAGGATCTGAGCTGGGTCACAGTTTGGGGTCTCGGCCAAGAGATGACAGCCTCTATCTTGGAGGGATCAGTTGCTATACCATCCTGTGACACCACATGTCCAACGTAGGTGACAGAAGTCCGTCCAAACTGACACTTGTCGAGTGATACTTTCAGACCCTCCTCTTTGAGTCTGTCAAGCACTTTAAGTAGCCGCTCTTCATGTTCTTCGAGGGTGCGTCCGAAAACAATGACGTCATCCAAGTACACTAGCACCTCAAGAAAGTTCATATCACCAACTGTGCGCTCCATAACTCTTTGAAAGGTAGCTGGTGCTCCTGAAATCCCTTGGGGCATGCGTTCGAATTGGTAGAAACCCAATGGACATATAAAAGCAGACTTCTCCTTTTCAGCCTCACTCATGGGTATTTGATAGTACCCGCTCCTCAGGTCAAGGACACTGAACCATTTACTCCCAGACATACAATGGAGAGCATCTTCAATCTTTGGGACGGTGTACTGGTCTGGTATTGTTCGAAGGTTATGGGTTCTATAGTCCACACACATTCGTACTTTGCCTGACCTCTTGCGTACGATTACAATGGGGGATGTGTAGGGACTACGAGACTCAGAGATAATGCCATTGGCCTGTAGGTCCTGTAGGTGTTGTCGCAGATCTTCAAAGTCAGCAGGTGGTACGCGTCTTGATCTCTCTCGAAAGGGTCTTGCATCCTTCTGTCTGATCTCATGACTAGTGCTTTTTGAGCAACCTACATCCCATTCATGAGTAGAAAAGACCTCTTTCCTTTCCATCATTCTCTCACAGAGACGTATTTTTTCTTCCTCTGGCATAGGAGAAGCTCCAAAGTCAAAGGTGGCTGGATCTAGTTCACTGGTAACCTTGTCAGCGCACTGAGCCTTGGGTGGAGGAACTGGGGTAACTGGGAAAATGTGGGCTAGTGGTGTTCCACGTTTCAGAACAACTTCTTTTGTCAACCTCAGGTCTCACCCACAAATCTTCAGGTGAAAAGGTGTCTGTAGGCTGATCTACCAGTGCTAGTTGGTCTGTGAAATCACCAGGAAATTTGGGAATACCAGTGACTTTGAACACCTGTCCTGGTTGCAAAGTGATGAACTTGCTCTGGGTAAACCACACGGTCCCATGCTTGTTCACCTCTTCTGGATTGTTAGACAGAGTGAGTGTCTCATAAGCTTCTCTGAGGGCGGGATGAATTGTGAGAGTGCTCATGAACTGTTCTCCTGCTTGTTCTTTACAAGATTGAAACATCTTTTTCACCAGCTTGGTGTTTGTTCCCACAAGTATGGCAACATCCTGATCCTTCTCATGGTCAGGGCATAGTAAAGCCAAAGTGTCAATGGTCTGTGCCACTCCAGTTACAGAGGATGAGAACTCAAGTTTTATGGCCAGGTAACCATCATATGGGTATTGTTCCGTGCTTAAACCCCATAGCTCAAGTTCTTTGAGCGGATGGATCGGTAAGTGTTTCAGGTACGTGTTGTAGAAGCTGCGGTACAAAATGGTTACCACTGAGCCACTGTCAAGAATAGCTTTTGCATAAATGCCTTCTATCTGCACAGGTGCAATGGAGCGAGGTCCAATGAGACCATCAGGTAACTGTTTTGTGCCTGCCATCACAGGGGGTGAAATTTGGGTAGAACGTATTTCACATGGAGCCAAGAACAGTTCCTTTACCTGGCCCCTTGGGAGTTTCCCTGGTTCCGGTTTACTTTAATCAGCTTTTGATTAACTTTTCTTAGATCCTCAGGTTCTTTACATTCTCTACTTGTATGTCCATCCTGCCTGCAATTGTAACAGAAGATGCCTGGTTGGAGTGGTCTGAACGGTTTCACTCTAGCTGATGAATCCCAAGCAGCAACTTCAGATTTTCGCTGTGGGGGTGTGGTCTTTGTTGTCAGTATGTCAGGTTTTGGGGTAGCTGGAGTGATGCTCAACAGTTTCCTCACTTGAGAAGACAACTCGTTCACTTCATTTCTTAGGCTGTTAAGCTCAGACAAAACTGCAGACGGTGGTACAGTGGTGGTAGAGGCAGTAACAGTTGTTTTTACTCCTTCCCTTGCGCTAATCCAGTTTTCTTCCTCTCTCACTTCCCGCATCAGCTGAGAGAAGGAAGGGGGGTTTTCGCGGGTGTGACTTATCCTTATACGGAGCGCAACCATGTCGTGAGTGAGTGCACCTTTAATCAACTGTTCCATCCGAGCTCGGTTCATTTCTGCAGCTTTAATTCCTTCTTTGAGAAGAGCACAATGGAGAAGCTTGTCAAGCCGATACAGGAAAACAGACAGTTTTTCTCCTTCATTCTGGAACGTGTGTTTGAACTTGACCAAGTTGTGAGCTCCGTTCTCTGTAGTGCCATATGCTGTGTCAAGAGCAGATAAATAATCAGTGGCTGTTGCAGTGGGAGTGCTAACTTTAAGAAAGCGAACAATGTCAGCAGCGGCCCCCTTTAAACTCTCCACTATACGCTGTCTTTTAGCGGAGTCAGTACATTGCCACTCACTGATCATTTGTGTAGCCTGCTCCATCCAGGCTTCATATTCTTCCTCACCTGGCGGTACAGGTTTTAGTCCTGAAAACAGCCTCAGCTTCCTGTAGCTGAGGCTGCAGGAAGCCTCAGTAGACACTTGGTTGCATTTATCCACTAATTCGCCAATAGCAGTCACTAAGTCCATATTCACATCTGTTTTGGGAACTCGATTTTCTGCTACTATGGCCTGAAAATCTTCCATAGACTTGCCTTCCTCTTGAAGTAGTGACATCAGCTTTGTGCGAAAGGTATCCTCTTCAGGAGCAACATTCAAGGTAGCAAGGCTTTCCACAATGTGCACAGCCCATGGTCCAGCCTCGCCTTCAAGGCCTACTTCTAGAGGTACAGAGTCAGGGTCTAAGTCAAGTCTCGTCTCAACCAAGATGAACAACTTTGTGCCAGTAGAGTCTCCACGTCGGTCAACTATGCGAGTACGGCCAAAAACTTTAACTGTGTCTAGCACTTTATCAAGGGTCTCTTTGCTAGTGTGTATTGGTACATTACTCAATAGTATAGTACGAGAAGGATTGGCAGTCTGCTGCAGACTCCACTCAACTGCTTCAGAAAAATCCATAACTTAAATAATACTGAAAACGTTACTGACTAATAAAAGAAAAAAAAATTGCCTATGTGGTAAACAAGGAAATCGGATCCCAGCGGGGCCTCCAAAATGTAACCCCTCCTGGCGCCGGAAGTGTAATTATTAATTAAGGTTACTATATAAATGTGTTAACGAACAGGATCCTGAATGCTTAGCAGTTGATGTTGAATTAGCTAAATCTCCTGTTTACCAATAGATGTTATTCAATGAAATGTCCAGGACAAACAAATAAAGATAGAACATATATACATTTATTTGTGCTATATCAAAGTCAGTACTCATGTACTAGAAAACCCTTGAACAAAATAACAAAATGCACATAAAATATAATTGTATTTTAAACCACAATAGTAGCTATATGAACACAAATAACATGAACTGATTTGCCTGCGGTGAACCGGTTCAACCTTTTTAAATGTATCTATTACCAAGCGCTTGGGTTTCTAACCGTTGGGGCCCCTCAGTTGGTGCACATGGAGAAAACAAATCCTTAGTTGCTTTAAGGAGCAACGACACCCTCCGTTTCTCACGTATCCACAGGAATGGACGAGCAGCACGGCAGAGTCAACGAGTTTGGTTAACAACCAAACTATCAAGGCGAGCTGGAAAAATAAAATGATAATCCAGGGTGCAACGCAGGTCCGGTAGCAGAGTCCCTCCTTGGTTAGCCGCAGCAGCTAACCAACCGCCAAAGTATTTTCCTCTCCGGTGGAGTAGAAAGTCACAAACTTCCTGGTTCCTCTCCGGTGGAGTAGAAAGTCACAAACTTCCAGTGGCACACAACGTTTCTCAACCAGAGGATACCTGTGCCAACACTCTATAAAATACTAGTATCAAACACTACGTATTCCGTCAACAATTATCACTCTTTTTCCGTTAAGCCCACGCACTCCTTTTTCCGAAAAGGTACGGCCACACCAACCGCGTTACTCGCGTTAAAGGCCTCCACACACCGGCGCCGTAGCGGCGCGTCAAAAAGTCTGCCCCCATTATTCCGGGTGTACTAGCCCACACCGGCGCCGCGCCGCCCAACTACTCTTCGAGCCAATGTTCTATTCCCGAGCGTCGCCGCCCCTGAAAAAGCGCTTTGTAAAAGCTGGTTTGTACATCCCGGGTCCCGTAGGCACCTCCATATCTACCCCTCACCACTGGATGTCGCCCTCTTTCGTTTGTGAGAAACAATTACGAGAATGGACGATGAGAGACAATATGTCGAATTGTATTACCAAAGTTCCCGTCATTACAAAGACAACTCCAAAAAGGTCATTGCCTGGCGAGCCATAGCTCTGGAGATCGGATCTTCAGGTGAGAAATCAACAATGGTGGACTAAGTACCCAAACCATTAACCATAATGGGAAATAGATGAAATCAAGTCACATATAATCACACCATGTAGGTAGAAACCAGATTACTTGTAATATATATTTTTTTATTTAAGGCAAGGCAACTTCATTCATATAGCACTTTTAATACATGAAGCAGACTCAAAGTGCTTCACATAGAAACATTCTCATACAATAAAATAGATAAGTAAAAGAAAACACAGGCAAAGCTCAAAAATGCATTGTCATGTATTAACTGTCTCTCTGGTATCAGATCATGTAAGTGTCTCGAGCACTCAAATAAAATACACTGGCTACTGAATCCAGCACAGCAATAACATCACTGTATTTATCCCGAGGGATAAAAAAAAATTATATATATATGTATGCAAAAGAGTATACCAGAGAGGGATAATAACTAGATTATAGGTCATCATATAGGCTGCACCATATGTTATATTTGCGAATTGAAATATTGGCGTGCCTCTCAGGATCTGCACGGAGCTCCTGGACCAGATTGTGGCATACCCCCTATTCTTGTCTCTGTTCATTGATGGGGTGCACCCAAACCCTTCTTCTTCTCCTTGCCCGCCTACAGCGCAGGAGAAGAAGGGCAGCCCCCCTCTGTCTGGCAACAGTTATTTATTCTGTTGAAATAAAAAAAACTCAATAAAATGTAAAAGAGCTTGCTCAATTAAAATGGATAACTACTGGCTGCATACATGTAAATGTGTGGCTATGTTAAGGCTATATAGATGGATAGATAGATAGATAGATACTGTATTGGTCCCAATGGGGATCAATAAAGCCATCCAGGAGCTCAATACAATAAATACACACAATAACAATTGGCCTTAAAAGGTGACTGCACTATATACCAAAAAGGCTTAATAGAAGGTCCTTCAGTTATTGAGATTGTTGATGCAGTAGATGAATAATGGCAAAATATAAAATAAATAAGAAATGACAGTAAATAAAACGATAAAGTGCCCTACAAACTAAGTTGATCTGATGCTTGAAAACATACTTTCACTTCGCAGATTATACATTTTTCAAATTATTCAGCCAAAAAGATGGAAAAAAAATAAACTAGGCTACAATAGGCTACTCACCCATTGCGTTTCGTCTCTTTGCTGCGGTTGATTGACAGGTGACTTCCTGATACTGCAGCGCGGCCGTCGCGGCGCCTCCTGTTGGTGCTAGGGGCGTGCTTTTGACGCGCGTAAAATGCGCGCCGCGCCGCTGCGGCGCCGGTGTGTGGAGGCCTTTAGGGGCGTTGAAAATCGGCATTTTTGCATAGGGAACCATTGGTCTAGGCGCGGTACACGCGTTGAAGCGTTGAAGTGTTGCGTTGGGGGCGTTAGGGCCCTTACATAGTCGACGCATTGCTACGCATACGCGTCCAAAAGGCTACGCGACGCGACGCTTTGGCCGCCATTATGCGTCGACGCGTAGCAAAACGCGTCCTCCAAATTTTTGATACGCGACGCGCCGATCCATGCAATACCATGCGTTGTCGGTGGGGGCGATACTGCAAATATTGTACATTATTACTACTATAGGTTATATTTACAGAAGAACATATGAGAGGATGCGGGAACGTGATAAGAATGACTTGACATCTCTTTTACTAATTATCTGTGCCAATTTATGCGAACCCTTCCACAGGGTCAAAGTGCTATTTTGATGCGCGACATCAAACATCTGATGCGGGATTGTGAGCCATTTTAATGATCTTCTTGTCACCCGATATTCGCCTTATTTGTTTTAGTGTTAGCCTATTTGAATTAATTACGTAATGTTTTGTGTTCACGTTCTATGTGAAACATAAATGTTTATGTTCTGTGTGAAACATAAGTTCAGTAGCCTCTTTGAGTGAATGAAATTTGAATGCGTGAGTGTGTAGTGAATGAAAAATGTGTGCGTGTATGGTGGGACTATTTTCTGTATTTGATAAATAAACCCCTTTTCTCTAATAATGTTGCCTACCATATAATTTCTGTGGACATTATGCGCTATAGCTTAAAGCCTTTGGCTATAGGCCTACACTTAAATAATTCATTCATCTGTCAAGGCAATAGCTCGTTGTATAAACATTTTATATGGATATGAATGAATGAGTTTGACGTAAACCAAATTAGGTAACTTGTGTAACATGATAACTAATGAATCAAAAGTCATGCTTCCAAGTGACCAATGTCTATACATTTATTGGTCAGCGCGCACACCCAATCGTAGCACATTGTACTGGTGGGGAAACACGCCAGCATCTGACAAAAAATAATCTGCCAGCTGCTCCCTGACAAGGGCCGGTTTTGGTGAGAGTCGGGAAGATATCGGATGACTCGCGAAAGGAGATCATCAAACTTTGGCGCCGACATCCGAAAATACTGGAAATGCCTCTCCTCGTCCATGCTTCGCATTGGAAGCACCAGAGAAACAAATTCCCCATCCTGATCTCGTGTGGTATTTAAAGGGCGCACATACCACCGCCTATCTCTGCGCTTCATCACTCTTCTTCCGTAGCCACTTTGATCGGAACGTCACCTGGAACATCCCCCCGCGAAAAAACAGGTGACTCTGCTGCCACCCATGGCGTGAGTGGCATGTCATGCATTGCCCGCGACGTTCGCGTATGCTGTGTAGACTATGAAAGGAAGCGCGTCGCTCGCGTCACTCGCGTTGTTTACGCGCGTTGCTCGCGTCGACTATGTAACGGCCCTTAGACGCGGCAGTTGCACGTAATTACGCACGTAAACGCAGTAACGCGCCCAACGCACCAACGCCCGGAGTTCAGAAAATTGAACTTTCAACGCTCCAACGCGTGACGCTTAGCCGCGGTAGCCAATCAGCGTTGAGCTTGACCCGACGTCACTGGCAGAGAGTAGTGAGCTTGCACAGAAGCATACGGCCGACATCTTTCTTTATTCTGGGTGGAAATAGTAACATAGTT
This sequence comes from Gadus macrocephalus, assembly GCF_031168955.1. Taxonomy (NCBI): domain Eukaryota; kingdom Metazoa; phylum Chordata; class Actinopteri; order Gadiformes; family Gadidae; genus Gadus; species Gadus macrocephalus. Next base: position 24,637,181 of record NC_082397.1, read on the forward strand.
ACGCCATTAAATGCGTTTATGGAAACATTTCTAGCGAGAAATGTGCATTTTACTTTCATAATGTTCGCTCGGTGAATGTGAAGGATGTTTGGTTTGATAGTTAACGCTCCCTTCACTTGCATGGACAGAGTCTCTGGTTGCTAAGCAACCTCAACGTCTTGGCGGACTATATCTCTGCTGATCAACACTGCGAATGCTGGAAACACACCAGACACCCCATGTGAAGTTATTTAACCTGATTATTGTTATTTAAATCCAAGATTATTTAATCTAACCCAATCTAAACTCTATCATGCACCCAAACACGGCGGCGTTTGGGTTATCTACCTCGGACTCCAGCGCAGCCACGGCCGACATCTTTCTTTATTCTGGGTGGAAATAGTTACATAGTTACGCCATTAAATGCGTTTATGGAAACATTTTTAGCGAGAAATTTGCATTTTACTTTCATAATGTTCGCTCGGTGAATGTGAAGGATGTTTGGTTTGATAGTTATGACGAAGAGGGAACGCTCCGTTCACTTGCATGGACATGGACTCATCTAGCTGCGTTGGCGCGTTGAAGAGTTGGAAGCGTTGGAAGCGTTGAACCACCACACACTGATCAAGCATCAGGTTAGGCGCGGTACTCGCGTTATCCAACGCGAGTAACGCGGTTGGTGTGGCCGCACCATTACGCCCCGTGCCCACTACCTCCGTCCGTTGACTGATCCCCATTGACTTTGAATGGGGACGGACGCGCAATGCATTGTGGATCCGTCCGTTCCGTTGGAGCCTTCGGCTCAGTCAAGAAGTTGAAAAATGTTCAACTTTTTCGGCAGCGACGGATCCGTCATCCAATCAGATCGCGTATACAAATTTAAGCACTGTGACGCGACTCGGGCTCTGACGATACTGGAAAGTGGGAAAGCGGGTCATCTTGCATCGAATGTATTCATTCATAAATAAGTCCTCATTGGTGTAAAATTATCACTGCCAAAAATCTCACTTATCCTCCTGAGCGAAGAATAATTAATATGTAGTTACATAGAACGGGTAAGCTTCAATTTTTTCTTAACTATGTTATCAAGACAAAATTTAAGAAGATTTGATATTTTTGAAGAATTTCTTAGTTATTTCTTAACTTTTTTCTCAACTTTCTTCTTAACTTTAAAGAAAGTATTTAAGAACAAATGAGATTCTTGACTACAAAGTTCTTGAATTTCTTCTCAAGTTTCTTCACAACTTTAAGAGAAGCCCTCGCCATTCTTAAACCAGCTGCAGTGAAAAGGTAAGTCTTGATATGTATTTAAAACTTTGCATGACATTTTTATTTATTTAGTATTTGGTAGTCCTAGACAATGTATTTGTAATTAAGTGGGTCAGAGTAGGTTTTTATTTTTATTTTTTTATGTAGCCTATAGTTGAAATGGACATTTCAGTCTGTTGTGACATGTGTGCCTGTTGATTACACTACAATGTACTCTTAGTAAATCATGGAGACAGTTATTGATGTGTGTACTACTTAATTAATCACTATGAACACATGTTTTTAAGTAGTTACTGAAACATTGTCCTTACTATTATTCCTTTTAGATGGAAGTTCTTTGGGTGGCAGCTAGGGAGGAAAATCCACCAAGGCCTCTGAGAGACAGAGTGGATCCACTAGCACTCCCTGATCATGTCTTCATTAGACAGTATAGGCTCTGTAGGCCAGCCATTCCTTTTCTAGCTGATAGCTTATCAGTTGATCTGAAAAGAGAATGAACGACATGTAGTGTTGTGGAGGGGTGCATTGGGGTAGTGAAGTCAAGGTTTAGGTATATTGACTGTTCTGGTGGAGTGCTCTCCAGTACACTCCTGAGAGGGCATGTCAAATTATTACCTGTGTTTTTATCCTCCACAACATCTGCATTATGTACCGTTTGCCAATCCCTGACATCCCAGATGATGATGACCCCGAGGGAGATGTCCCAGTCCCTGCCCCATGTAACACTGGCATGCAAGTGAGACAAGACCTCATAAGGAGGAGATTCATGTGAAAGAAAACCACAATAAACAACACATGAAAACCTCTATGAGTGATTGCTATTTTATTCTAGGTTCAACATTCAATTTTTTTTAAATCAAACTTGGCTTGGGCAAGGCGAAGCTTCTCCCTCTCGACGAGCAGCTTTTCCCTCTCCACCTGCAGAATTTGCTCCTGAGTAATCCTCCATTTTTACTTCCTCCAAAAGCTGACGCTGAAGGGAGACCATGTCCTCCGTGTTGCTTCTGGATGTGGCAGGTGTGGCAGGCGTATGAAAGGTTTCCGAGATTAGCTGTGATAATGTCAGGTCATCCCCGGGACTCTGTAACAGCTGTGAGTGGAACGATTGTAAATGAAACAGTATCAAAATGTATGGTTAGGTAAAACAGTTTGTGTCAGATACACTTATTAACTTACATTTTGATGATTTGTAAGGGCTTGGGTTGGTTCAGCTGTATTGAATGTGTGGGATTGTTCTGCATCCTGGTTGACTGCTATTACAACCAAAGTATAGTATAGAAAAGGAATAGAAACAGAAAGAAATGTGATGTTAGAAGCAGCTGGCTAAAACAACTTACATTAGCAGGGTGAGTGCTTGCTCTGTAAGCTACACACAGTAGCCTACTCGATCAAGTTCTAATATTTAAACAATGAGTTACCTTGTCTGGGTTTATTAAATGGCATAAGGTTTATTCAGTTTATCAAACACTTTTCACAGAACACAATGTTGTTGACAGCTTACAACACATGGGGCCAATAGCTGAACTACTTGTAACCAATAAATAGATACATCTACAGTAAACACTGACGACAACTCAGCCACCGCCAGTCTAGCTGCTCGTTTCTTTGACAACAACACAGCCAACGCCAGTCTAGTGGCAGCTAGTGTTATGCTAGCAGCTAGTTCTACGTTTTGGTAGGCTGGAAACAAATTGTCATGGTCAAAGTAACCAAGCCTAGGTAAACTGCGGTCATCGGAGACGTAACTACTGACATCAATAATGGTCTTTCTTATCTATGGTTTCATGGTCATCATAATAACTAGCAAGCGCTAGACAACAGTCGACAGTCTTGATTGGCTTACCTCCTGCTTGCAGGCAATCGTCTTCTCCCGGTTCTCCAGTGTCCACCGGAGAAAACAACAAGGTCTAGGTCTTTTGAGAGGAGCAGCTCTCCTGACTGCGGCCCGTCCAGCAGACACACACACCTCCTCTCACAACCCAGCAGCTGGACGCTTTGAACTACATGTCGAGCCTGTTCCTCCTCTCCTTAGCTCTCTCTCTCTCTGTCTGTCTCTGTCTCTGTTTCTGTCTGTCTCTCTCTCCATCTCACTCTCTGTCTCTCTCTCCATTCCACTCTCTTTCTGTCTCTGTCTCTCTCTCCATCTCACTCTTTCTCTGTCTCTCTCTTTTTATCCTATTCCTCATCATTGTCTTTATCACACACACACACACACACACACACACACACACACACACACACACACACACACACACACACACACACACACACACACACACGTATTGTTCCTCCACTTTTTAATTTTACCTCCTTGACTAAAAATACTCATCACTCTCTCTCTCTACTCTCCCCCTCCTCTTTCTCGCTTTGCCTTCATCTCCCCATTCTGTCTTTATCTCTGTTGTCCACCTAATCACTCTGCCGCTCTCTTTTCTCCTCCCCTTTCCCTCTCTCCCCCCCTCTCTCTCCCTCTCACTCACTCTTCTTCTCCTCCTCTCTCTTCCCCCTCCTCCTCCTCCTGAATGAATGAGGGCGTGTCCTGCACACAAGGTGTCCTATTTGAACAGAGACTATCACATCACACACATCTCTGTCCCACTTGTTGGAGGACTGACATTTATCAGGGCATACCATCATATCTGACATTTACCATCATGCAAAGATGTCCAACTGCCGCAGAAAACAGCACAGCATGGAGTGAGAGACGAGCGGCAGTCATCGCTGTCTCCAGTCTTTTCTCATTTCCATGAATGGCTGACTGTGTACATCAGCAGCAGCAGCCCCTCAGAAAGAGGCTCAGCTGCTCTTAGTGTGTAGAGCCCTGGAGCTCACTCCGCTCCTAAGCCCAAGCTGAACCGAGGCCACGTGAGGTGACAGCTGTTAGGTGATATGGGGCAGTGGGTAAGGGGGAGGTGTTGGTATTGGTTGGCCGGACAGTTGTGTTTAAACTGCCAATTGAGAGCGACCTTGCTCCGATAGAGGTGTGTGAGGAGGTGGTCTAAGCCTGGTGAGCGTCAGCTCGTTAGAGGGGGTCTTTACAACCCCTCCGACTGAGGTCAACCCCCTCCTGGAGCTGCCTATACTGAAGAACAAGACCAATAATAACCCTCACATGAACGCAACTCCCTATGAGCCCTCCTGATAAGGCCTTCACCCACCGCCGCCGACACGCAGCGGCGCACATTTCACGTGCGTCAAAAGCCGTCCCTAGCACCAACAGGAAGCGGCGCGACGGTTGCACTGCAGTGTAAAATCAGGAAGTCACCTGTCGATCAACCGCAACAAAGGGACGAAACGCCATGGGCGAGTGGCCTATTGTAGCCTAGTTTATTTATTTTCCATCTTTTTTGGCTGAATAATTTGAAAAATGTATAATCTGCGCAGTGAAAGTATGTTTTCAAGCAGCAGATCTACCAACTTGGATTATAAGGCTCTTTTTCGTTTTATTTACTGTAATTTCTTATTTATTTTATATTGTGCAATTCTTCATCTACTGCATCAACAATCTCCATAAGTGCAGGATCTTATATTAAGCCTTTTTAGTATATAGCGCAGTCACTTTTTAAGGCCAATTGTTATTTTGTGTATTTATTGTATTGACCTACTGGATGGCTTTATTGGTCCCTATTGGGACCAATGAAGTACCGATCTATCTATCCAGCTATATAGCCTTAACATAGCCACACATTTACATGTATGCAGCCAGTAGTTATCCATTTTAATGGAACACAAGCTCTTTTACATTTTATTGAGTTTTTTTTATTTCAACAGAACAAAGAATTGTTGGCAGACAGAGGATGGCTGCCCTTCTTCGGCTGGCAAGGAAAAGACGAAGGGTTTGGGTGCACCCCATCAATGAAAGGAGACAAGAACAGACCATCAATTTGCCACTAAAGTGTGCAATGGCAGAACCGTATGGTGTAGCTTAGTCATGATGACCTATAATTTTGTTATCCCTCTCTGGTATAAACACTATACTATGTATAAATACAGTGATGTACGTATTTATACAAGGGGTCATCGCCGCTGACCCCTTGCTGTGCTGGACTCAGTAGCCAGTACATTTTATTTGAGTGCTCGAGACACTTAATGTTATTGTTCCTTAAATCCAGACAGTTAACACATGATTTGATACCAGAGAGACAGTTAATACATGGCAATGCATTAACTTTGTTTTGTTTTTTGAACTTTGCCTGTGTTTTCTTTTACCTATCTATTTTATTGTATGAGAATGTTTCTATGTGAAGCACGTTGAGTCTGCTTCATGAATGAAAAGTGCTATATAAATGAAGTTGCCTTGCCTTAAATAAGAATATATAGATATTACAAGTAATCTGGTTTCAACCTACATGGTGTGATTAGCCATATATTATGTGACTTGATTTCGTCTATTTCCCATTATGGTTAAAGATTTGGGTACTTAGTCCACCATTGTTGATTTCTCACCTGAAGAGCCAATCTCCAGAGCTATGGCTCGCTAGGCAATGCCTTTTTTGGAGTTGTCTTTGTAATGACGGGAACTTTGGTCATACAATTCGGCATATTTCTCCACCTCGACGACCCGTCTCTCATCATCCATTCTCGTAATTGTTTCTCACAAACAAAAGAGGGCGACATCCAGTGGTGAGGAGTAGATATGGAGGTGCCTACGGGACCCGGGATGTACAAACCAGCTTTTACAAAGCGCTTTTTCAGGGGAGGAGACCTAGGGAATAGAACATTGGCGTGAAGCCTAGTTGGGCGGCACGGCGCGATGCCGTGCGACTAATCGGGACCAATGTTGGGCTTGTACAAGGCAGAGGGGGGGCCCATGGCAATAAAAAATATATATATATTTTTAATATTCTATTTGAATTATCCACCAGCCCATAGTGTTAAGGTACGGCCACACCAAACGCGTTACCTGCGTACCACACGTATAAAATCGGCAATTTTTCCATAGGGAAGCATTGGTTTACGCGCGTATGAGGTGCGTACACGCGTATCATGCGTACCAAGCAACATTTTACTCGCGTTATGGTACGAACACACCAAACGCGTACCATACGCAGCTCATACGCCCCTAACGCAGCTAAAATGTTGCTTGACCATTTTGTGTCAAAAATGGTCCTACGTACGCAGCTACGCGCCTGTGGAGTCCGAGGAAGGAAACCCAAATAAATAATCGCGGATATAAATAACAATAATCGGGTTAAATAACTTCACATGGTGTGTCTGGTGTGTTTCCAGCATTCGTAGTGTTGATCAGCTGAGAAATAGTCCGCCAAGACGTTGAGGTTGCTTAGCAACCAGAGACTCTGTCCATGCAAGTGAACGGAGCGTTCACTCTTCGTCATAACTATCAAACCAAACATCCTTCACATTCACTGAGTGAACATTATGAAAGTAAAATGCACATTTCTCGCTAAAATTTTTTCCATAAACGCATTTAATGGCGTAACTATGTTACTATTTCCACCCAGAATAAAGAAAGATGTCGGCCGTATGCTTCTGTGCAAGGGTCACTACTCTCTGCCAGTGACGTCGGGTCAAGCTCCACGCTGATTGGCTATTGCGGCTAAGTATCACGCGTATGAGCGTAAAAAGATAAATTTTTTGAACTCCTCGGGTACGCGCGTATATGTACGTGCGTATATATACGCACGTATATATACGCGCCTCATACGCCCCTAACGCGAGTAAAATGTTGCTTGGTACGCATGATACGCGTGTACGCACCTCATACGCGCGTAAACCAATGGTTCCCTATGGAAAAATTGCCGATTTTATACGCGTGGTACGCGGGTAACGCGTTTGGTGTGGCCGTACCTTTAGGGGCGTATGAGACGCGTATATTTACGCGCGTACATATACGCGCGTACGCGAGGAGTTCAAAAATTGAACTTTTTACGCTCATACGCGTGATATTTAGCCGCAATAGCCAATCAGCGTGGAGCTTGACCCGACGTCACTGGCAGAGAGTAGTGACCCTTGCACAGAAGCATACGGCCGACATCTTTCTTTATTCTGGGTGGAAATAGTAACATAGTTACGCCATTAAATGCGTTTATGGAAACATTTTTAGCGAGAAATGTGCATTTTACTTTCATAATGTTCACTCGGTGAATGTGAAGGATGTTTGGTTTGATAGTTATGACGAAGAGTGAACGCTCCGTTCACTTGCATGGACAGAGTCTCTGGTTGCTAAGCAACCTCAACGTCTTGGCGGACTATTTCTCTGCCGATCAACACTACGAATGCTGGAAACACACCAGACACACCATGTGAAGTTATTTAACCCGATTATTGTTATTTATATCCGAGATTATTTAATCTAACCCGATTCAAGCTCTATCATGCACCCAGACACGGCGGCGTTTGGGTTTCCTTCCTCGGACTCCTAAATCTGCGTATGTAGGACCATTTTTGACACAAAATGGTCAAGCAACATTTTAGCTGCGTTACGCACGTACATGGTACGCGGGATACGCTTTTGGTGTGTCCGCACCTTTAGGAGTCGCACACGGCGACGTGTGCGACTCCCCCCCCCCCCCGTCAACAATTCAGCGCAGGGGGCTGGTAGGGGGAATCCTCGGGGGGGGGGGGGGCCCATCAGTACCTCTTGTATACAGGGTGCAGGATTTGGTGCAACGGCCCTGTGTGTGGGTGTGTATACAGTATGTGTGTGTGTGTGTGTGTGTGTGTGTGTGTGTGTGTGTGTGTGTGTGTGTGTGTGTGTGTGTGTGTGTGTGTGTGTGTGTGTGTGTGTGTGTGTGTGTGTGTGTGTGCGTGCGTGCGTGCGTGTGTGTGCGTAGATCCCAGGGCATTAACCAACGTCATCAGAGCAGAAGCAGCATATCAAGGGTCTGGGCTTGGAGCTGGTCTCTGACGAAGCGTGTCGGTGTGTGTGTGCGGCCGTCTGGCGCGGCGTGCGGTGCGGTCTTCCACATGCAACACACAGGGAAATTAGCAGCCGCTTTAGCTCCAGGTTTCCATGGCGACGCTTATTAGGTGAAAGGATGAAACAGAGGCGCTCCTGGCCGGCTGTCTCGATGAACGGATCTGCCCTGGATCATGCCATTGTGGGCCCCAACAGAGCCGGTGAGGTTCATATGAGGTTCACCTGTGGGTCAGACCCAGACCCACTGAAGGGGTCCCTCCTCCCTGACCGCAGAGGGGGGCCTGACCGACCGCGTGGGGACATAGTAACAGAGCTATATTGAGCAGGGCTGCAGTAAGCAGGGAGTTAGCAGCCCAGAGGGCTACACCCTATTGGACAGCATGTGTCCACTCAAAACATTAGGACTCTTTCCTTGGGCCCCTCAGATGTAACATACCCCCAGGCCAGGCCCCACACACACACACACACACACACACACACACACACACACACACACACACACACACACACACACACACACACACACACACACACACACACACACACACACACAGGCATACACACACAGGCATACACACACACACACACACACACACACACACACACACACACACACACACACACACACACACACACACACACACACACACACACACACACACAGGCATACATACATACAGAGGTTTTACAAAAGTTTCCGAATACGTACTACCGCCACAGTATACAACGGTAGGTCACTACGCTATCCCACAATTCAGCCGGGGTCTGGTAACCGAAGAAGAAGAACGCTGCGGTGGAAGAAAATAAATAAATCTAGATGGCAGACCCGGCACCACAAGCAGCGGCTCCAGCTGAGGTAAACTATAGCAGGTGACTTTAATTTTGACGCATGTGCAGCGCACAAAGGGGAAATGGGTAATCTCTAAACATCCGGTGGTGTTCGTGTGACCGGCTGAATCTGCGTTGTGTTTTCTTTTTTTTTTAATGAACGACGTGACCCACGATCTGTCCGGACTCGGGAACTCCGACGTCCATTTATTCGTTGCTGAAGGTACACATGAACAAATAGCTTCCTCTTAGCAAGTGGCGTGCCCTTACTCCAACTCCTCTCTTCCCAAAAGAACCAGAACAAAGGGACCAAATCAAAGAAATAAAAGACATACCAGAACCAAATCAAAGAAATAATAAGACATACCTGAAGGTACACATGAACAAATAGCTTCCTCTTAGCAAGTGCCCTTACTCCAGCTCCTCTACGAATCACACAGGGGGGGAGGGGAATTAGCATGACTACACGAGGGTCAGGTTCATGCTAGGACATCGCAACAAAACACAAAGTTCCCCAAAACACTGAAATCTATGCATGGATAGATATTTACCCCAGACTTCAATTAAACAATGTATAATCAAAATAACTAATATAAAGAATGATAAGCTATAGGATGGTCAAAGATTTGATCACAAAATAAATGTACACACCTCTTCCCAAGGGAACCAGAACAAAGGGAAGAGGGCAGGGGGCAGGGGAAACTTATAAAATCAAATAGAAAGGGGCACATAAGGCGGCATGGAAAGCTACACTTCAGGTAATAGAACAAAACAAAGGCAATTTTGTGTAATTATAATTTAAGAGATATGACACCCTGTTACTTTCGGAAGCGTTCTGAGGCGTTTTTACGCATAACTGTAGAAAGTGCTACATTAACGGTCAAGTAGTAGACAATGAACAGAAATAGTATATAGTATTCGGATGCACCCCTAGGCTTTCAGTAGAAAAGGATCTAATCACAGACAGATGGCTTAATTTCAAAAACATTCTCTGAGTTTATTTTCAGCAAGGCACAGGTAACATACTGGCACGATCCGACAGAGACTGATGGGCACACTGAGCTTAAATACCCACAAATGAGCAACATGTGTGTTCACAAAAAGGCAGCAATTCAAACGAAGACAGGAAGTAGCAGGGTGGAGTCAGAAGCACAATGCAATCCAAACAAACAGCACATGACACAACCAATTGACTCACGCATCCGTCCGTCAACGGACGACGACAGGCATGTCTGACGGATGGGGGAGTGGTATTTGCAGACGGAGACACGATCCGCAAGAGACGGAGCCGACGGAACGGACGGACCCACAATGCATTTCTGGATCGCCCCATGCAAAGTCAATGAGATCCGTCAGTGGGCAAGGGGTGTTACAAAATGTAAACAAAAGCAAAAGCACATGTTGTAAAGTATTTGGTTACTTATAATAAAAGACGTCCACACATCGGTCCAAGTTAAATCAACGTCTTTACTTTCGGTCCGCGTTCGCTCATGCGTGCCCCGTCACAACGTATATCCGTCATTTACACGTGATCATACAATTCTATTACCGTATTTTCCGCACTATAAGGCGCACCGGAGTATAAGCCGCAGCAGCTAAATTGAATGATGCGTACATATGTAAGCCGCACTGGACTATAAGCCGCAGGTGTTTTAATGTTTAATTACCATTAGGGCTGGCCCGAATGCCATTTTTCAGGCGAATACTCATTGTTTTTTCCAAGCGAATATTTGAATACTCGTTCCAGAAAAAAACACCATCAAAAACAACATTAATAATCCCTATATACTCCCTGGAACCGATTTTGACAGTATCTGCATATTTTGTTGAAGATTTAATAGCTTTTGAACGTTAATTAGTAGGTCTAAGTAGGTTGAAGTTCCTTAGTTTTTCGCCGTGAAAGCGAACAGCTGTTGCTCCGTTCCAAATCAGCTGTCCTCTGCCATCTCACGAATATTTATTGTCTTATGTGTCCATATTATATCCATTATATTGACCGGGTATTCCCAAGACGCTCACGCTCTGCAGCAAGCCAGGCACAGTTGATTGGCGAGGCGCTGTACAGCGAACGTAAACAAACAACATTTTGCTAAGTATTACTTTTCCTCTAATGAGATCCTGCTAATGTTGTGTTATAAAGTAAAGGGAAACAAGATATCTATTCTTCCTCCACCTCTCTCGCTTCTCTGCTTGGTGTCTCTGACGCTTATAGTTTGCCTCCCTCGCCCTGGTAACGTCACATACGTGAAAAAAAAACCGAAGCTCCGAATACTGATTTAAGCTTGGAATACTAATTTTCCGAACGAGTATTCGAATATTTGAATAATTCGGGCCAGCCCTAATTACCATATGTAAGGCTTCGTGCACTGTAACCTGTAAAATCCATAGAATTAGGAGGTCCCCTAGTGGCCGTTAGCTGTAAAAATCCATAGATTAGCCGCACCGTTATATATGCCGCAGAATCGAAAAAATGGGAAAAAAGGCGCGGCTTATAGTCCGAAAATTACGGTTCATCTCCCCCTTGAGATTCTTACGATCTTAACACTGGAATTATCAACATTGGCTAGGAACATCACTTAAGGATTATTAAAGCACTATTCTGTTAATTCTATTACCAAACTAGGAAAATGTGTATGGCCTTCTGGAACTCAATGTAAAACCAACCAAAACATTCCGACACGAAATGATAGATATTTCTGGAACTCTTTTCACATTAAAGAAGAAACACTTTTCATTGTTGGAACTCAATGCAATATTACCAATCTCATGTATCACAGTGCACAGTATGATAGACATTTCTGGAACTCTTTTCACATTAACGATGAAACACTTTTTATTGTTGGAACTCAATGTAAAACCAACCAAAACATTCCGACACGGTATGATAGACATTTCTGGAACTCTTTTCTTTTTTTTTTCTTTTTTTTTCCAAGTGTCCAAGTGACACGAACGCTCACAAGTCCAGTCTCTGAACTGGTCTACTGACCCTGCCTGACCTGGTCTGAGTCAGGCCATCAGCAACTGCCCCCATGCTGGTGTCAACCGTTGTAGGGCTTCTCCCCGGGTCACTGGACGGCTGCTCTGGTGGAGGTCCCAGTGTACCTGATGCTGTAGATCTCACGCTGGGCACCACCTGAAGATGGCGTCGGTTGCGGCGAAGTCTGGCTCCCTGCTCCGTCTCCACATGGTAGGATCTCGGTGTGATGCTCTCGCCAGTCACCACAGCCGGGGTGACCCAGGACTTTTGATGGTCCAGTCTGGTGAGGACGTGGTCCCCTGCCCTTAGTGTTGGAAGGTTCCTCACTCCGTGGCGTTAGTTGTAGTAGTATGTTTGTTTCCTCTTCTCTGATGCGTCCTTGGCTGCGATACTCTGCTTGTTAGGCCGTCTGGGTTGTAGGTTGCGTTCAAGGGTAGGCAGAGTGGTTAGAATCTTGCGGCCCATTATGAGTTCTGCTGGGCTTACCCCAGTGCTGCTGCACGGAGTAGATCTGTAGCACATGAGTGCCAGGAGAGGATCCTTTTGTCTCAGGATCCCTTTTGCTATTTGCACCGCTCTTTCGGCGTGCCCGTTGCCTTGAGGATGGTGTGGGCTCGATGTGACGTGTGTGAAGTCTAATTCACGGGCCAGTTGTCTGAATTCTTCACTCGAAAACTGTGGGCCATTGTCACTGACCACTTCGTCTGCTACCCCTTAGCGGGCAAAAGTAGCTTTCAGTTTTGTGACTACTTGGACGGTAGTGGTGGTGGGCATATGGAGAATCTCAATAAACCGTGAATAGTCAGTAGTCAGAGATGACTAAATAGTTCTGTTTGTTGTACCCATAAAGTCCATGCCAATTCTTTTCCATGGCCTGTCCGGGAGCGGTAGGGAGATCAAAGGCTCTTTGGACTGAGCTCTCCTTTGTTCCTGACAAGGCTGGCAGGCTGAGACTTTCTGCTTGATGTGAGCTCATATACCCGGCCACCAGATGGCAGAGTTAGCTCTGTCTCGGCATTTAGTCAGTCCCTGATGACCATCATGGATACGTTCTAACACATCTGCTCTCAATGTCTCTGGGATTGCTATCCTATTGCCTCTAATCACCAGGCCCTGGTGAACTGACAGCTCATTTCTCATGGGGAAGAACTCTCTAACCGTTGGGTGTGTCTTACCTACGTGATCAGGCCACCCGGACTGTATGTATCTGGTCACAGCTTGTAGTGTGTCATCAACAACTGTGGCAGCTCTGATACTGTCCATTCTCCCCTTTGTAGCCGGCATGTTGTTGATGATGGATGCTACGTAGCACTCCACATCAACGTTGGTGTCACCTCCATCCTGCGCATCTCCTACTGGGCTCCTGGACAACGCGTCTGCTGTAACGAGAGTTTTCCCTGGTGCATATTCCGCTGTAGGGTTGCCGCATCAGGAGTCTCTGGCAGCGGATGGGGACAGTATCCACGTCTTTGGAGTTCATTAGCGGGACCAACGGTTTGTGATCTGTGATCAGCCTGAACCCCTCTAGGCCGTGTAAGTATTTCCCAAATCGTTCGCAGGTCCAGACGCTCACCAGGCACTCCTTTTCTATCTGAGCGTACCTGGTTTCCGCCCCACTCAGGCGCCGTGAACAATAGGCTACTGGTTTCCAGCCCTCACTGTGCAGTTGCATCAGCATGCCCCCGAATCCATAGCTGCTGGCATCTGCAGAGACAGCAGTGGGTTTGTTGACGTCATAAAACGCCAGAGTGGGTGGGGTTGTAAGAAGTTCTTTGATGCATTGGAACGCTGACTGCTGTACTGGGCCCCATGTCCACACGGATTTGGACTTCAGTAGTTCGTACATGGGCTGCTCCACGGCAGCTAGATTCGGGATGTATTTACCTAAATAATTCACCATCTCGAGGACTCTCTTCAGCTCGTGGACATTAGTGGGTGGAGTCAGGTCGTTTATAGCGGAGACCTTGGCTGGGTCAGGCCGTGTGCCGCCTGCGTCTATCACGTGACCCAGGAAATGTAGTCTTTGCTGTCTCAAGGCACACTTTTCTACATTTAGCTTCAGCCCAGCTGTCTTCAGGCGCTCCATGACCTGCTGTAGACGTTCATCATGCTGGGTCATATCTTTTTCATGCACTATGATGTCGTCCATGTAAACAGCCGTCCCTGGTAGGCCTTCCAGTGTTTCCACCATCTTTCTCTGAAAAATGTCGGTTGCGCTAGATATCCCAAATGGGAGTCGTTTGAAACAGTACCTGGCAAATGGTGTGATAAAGGTTGTCAGTCTCTGACTATCCTTGTCTAGCGGCATCTGCCAGAACCCCGCCGATGCGTCTAATGAGGAGAACACCGTGGACCCACTCAGCTCAGCAGTGATCTCATCTGTCAGCTCGGAGGTGAAGTGCGGGCGCATTGTTTTCTGGTTCTCTTTGATCTCGGCAGCAAGAGGAGGGCAGCTACCTGCTAAGGACGGAGAAAAAATGGAGAAAAAAAAAACGGGGTTAACCCGTGATAGGAGAACGATAAGACCAGTGCACTTACCTACTGGAAATCCGGAGCCAAGTGACTGAACGAAGGTATGGAAGCCCGTTTCCGCCACGTAAAAGAAAAAAAATGCAGGTCACAACTCATTATTTTGAGATAGTATCTCATTATTTTGAGATAGTATCTCGTTATTTTGACATAGTATCTCATTATTTTGAGATAGTATCTCATTATTTTGAGATAACTTCTCAACAGGACCAGACCTGTCATTGTAGCCTAATTGTAGCTTATCCATAGGTGCTACATATAGCCTATTATTACAGTAGATTAGCTGGAGATGATGAACTCGATTATTAAAGATTATTTCAGACGGAGGTATACAAATGCTGAAATTTTGGCTCGATTATCTATGGAGCACAACATAAACATTAGTAAAAGAACTCTAGAAAGAGTGCTTCATAGGAATCAGCTGTGGCGAAGACGCAATAAGGCGGACATCGGAGAAGTAGCCGATTTCATACATCGGCAATTACAGTCCTCTGGCCAACAACATGGCTACAGGTGGATGCAACAGAAGTGTTGGATGGCAGGGATCATCACGGACAGAGAGACCGTTCGTCTCTTGCTGCGTCAAATGGATGGTGGTGGCGTGGATCTCCGTGCACGGCACCGTCTGAGACGTAGAGTCTATGTCAGTCGTGGCCCGAATTATGTGTGGCACATAGATGGATATGACAAATTGAAGCTGTATGGGATATATGCATCAGTGGTTGCATTGATGGGTTCTCGCGAAAGATGATCTGGCTAAACACCCACTCAACTAACAGCGACCCACGTCTTATAGCGGGGTATTTCATTGATTCAGTGATGCAGCATGGTCGCCCATTGAAAGTGAGATTGGATCACGGGACGGAGAACACACACATTGCCGCAATGCAAAGTTTTATGCACGGCAGTGAAAACGGCATTTCCCCAGACTGTGTCACTCTAGGTCCAAGCACGGGGAACCAACGTATTGAACGCTGGTGGTGTAGGCCTACGTTGCGGAGTAATTATCTCAAAATAATGAGATAATTATGTCAAAATAATGAGATACTATTTCAAAATAATGAGATGCTATCTCAAAATAATGAGATAACTATGTCAAAATAACGAGATACTATCTCAAAATAATGAGATCATATGTCAAAATAATGAGTTATGACCTGCATTTTTTTTTCTTTTACCTGGCGGAAACGGGCTTCCATATACGTCGGCCAACGACGGCATTCACACTAAAAGCGAATTGTGCTGCAAATACGCTTTGGTCGCTCATAAAAAATCGCTGCGAATATTTCTGTTCGCTTTTGTCGCTCAAGTCGCTCATGACGTACAGACAGCCATATCAAAGAGTGAACTCCCATACACTTTGGCCATATTGCAGAGACGGTTTTGCTTGTTGGATAAAGTGCTTCGACAGCATGTAGGACAGTGATTACCCTCCAATATAGGCCATTAAAAAAATCCTAAAATGCAATTACAACCGAGAACAAAAAAACGTTGTGTGCTGTAGGCCTACTAGGCTAGTTATGTTTCCCTGATCTGCACCTGCAAATCATGATCTGCACTCATTCGTCAAACAAATTGACATTGCCGCAAATTTGCATAGGTGGACAGGACTGGCTTGCTCCGCAAGGCAAATAATGGAACATATTTATCTATCTATCTAGGCCTATCTGTCTATCTATCCATCTATCTACGTGTGTAGTTTTAATATGATGTATTTTGTGTCTGTCCAGTCAGACTTGTCTCCCTTGTTCTGTGTGGTCTTGTAGGCTACAGTCCTGTGTGAGCCGAATCACCTAAATGAATTCCAGACGATTTGTGTCGTTTGGTATTAATAAAGACTTGACTAGGCTATCAATCTATCTAGACTATTTAATTTAAAATGATACACCTCAGGTTCCGTGAACAGTGGGGAATAGCGGGAATAGAGGGATAAAAGACAAGAGATAGGCCGATATCCCTTGTCATTTCAATTAGTTTGTGTATGTGACGATTTCAAAAAGGTGTTTTGTTTAAAGCATGACTACACGCGATTGGTTGGTTAGATTGGTGGTATGGAGAGCAAATGAAAATGATTCCCACTTAAATACGAACGTTCTAGATCGCAAATATTTTCTATAAATACTCCCGCTTATCATCACTTTGTATCAAAATCACTATGGATTTTGCACTCATTAACTATTGAACACAAAACAGAAAACACAGCTGTCATTATCACTGTCACTGAGGGCGATATATCGTTTCACTTCTTATGACAAATGTAGCATACTTATTGCAAGTCGCTTTGGATAAAAGCGTCTGCTAAATTGTCATTTGTCAGCTGTCTATCCTCTATTAAACTGCATTGAAGTGACACGTTTGTTCCGTGCATTATTCATTTGCATTATTGTTTTTTGAGAGGACGGGAAGATTCGAGGACCAGGACCTGATCCTGATTGTGTCAGATGGCGAGCCAAAACCTTTGAAGAAAAGACACCGACAAGGAGATACACACGTACACACTCACACTCATGCACATTCACACGTTTTTGAAGGGCCCAAACGGCCACTGTTATTTCCTTTTGTGTGCACACATTTTGTTTTCTGGTCATTTGGGTCCTATTTTTAGAATTTTGTATAAATTGAACATTTATTTTTTATTTATTGTAAAATAATTACAAGAGTGGCTGCTCAACATTATTATTCTGCCTGATTCATTATTGCTGCTCAACGTGTTTGCTGTCCTCTGATACTGGCCGTGGTCTTATTACCAGTCCAACTTGATATTATACTGTAATTCACTTTTATATTCCTAAAATTGGTTGCACAATCCTAACTGGAGAGAAAGTGAAATCCACGAGCTGCTGATCATGTGAGAGAGGCAGTCGCATTAAACAAAGACCTTGAACGATGGTGCGATCTACGCGAGAGACACAGAGGAACTTTCCTTACGAGGCTTTTGTCAGGATATAAAACAAAGGGTCAGCGAAATAAAGAATATGTTGGCGTTTTTGCACTTTGTAGCCTACATTCACAGGGCTCTCAAGTCTCCCGCATTCGGCGTGAGACACACGCAATTCAACCCATGCACACGCTCACACGGCACACTTCGTAGGCCTATTTCTCACGCAGAGAAATTATGAAGGTATTATTGTAGCAAAAGTCTTTAGCACCTGTAACTGCAGATTTTGAATGCGTGCACTAAAGTCACAGTAAATTTGAAGTCGTAAATATTTATTTAGCATGTGTACTCTAAAGTCACAAATGTGTAACAGTACATTTGAAGTCGTAAATATTTTTTCTACCATTGTAAACACAAAATAGGGTCTATGAGTACGCAAGTCTGTGTTACAGGTGCACAAATCCTTTTGCTACAATCATTGCAGCGCAGTTGGTGCAAAACACATTCGCACGCACACACGTGTTTCATAATCTGAGAACATGCCCAAAATGTGTGCAAGAGCCCCTTTTTATATATAAGGTAAAAACATCTTATTTGCCGAAATTGAGTGAAAGGTTATACAATTAAGAACAAACGGCCTCTTCATAACTAATTTACATATTTTTTTAATTAATTAATGTATATATATATATTTTTTTACAAACCTTAATTTTTGGCGCCCCCCTCAGGTACTTGGTGCCCTACGCACTCTGCGTACTCTGCGTATAGGGAGCGGCGAGCCTGCGCTCCATCGTTCCGACCTCTCGGTCGTATGCGGGCTCCTCCGGCTGGACTCCTCCAGCTGGACTCCTCCGGCTGCTCCGCTGCCGGAGGAGTCCGCATACGACAGAGAGGTATGAACAATGGAGCGTCAGAGAAATGATATGGACCCGAAGTGAACCGACAGCAGTCCAATGAAAACATATTTCTCGAATGCCGCCTGTGTTTGTTGTTGTTGGGACGTAGAGGTCAACTGGAAGTGGCTCTGTAAACACTTGTTGAAAGGGCTACAGCGCTACCTAGGGTAGCGGATTCAGCCATGCTCCGGCCATTATTTGATTCTCTTAAAGGCCATGTACGTTCGGATAAGTGACAAATGGTCCTCGACACGACGGCTACACTGATCAAAATCAGAACCTCTTCTCTGAGCAGAAGGGAATGGTAAACTGGAAACCCTCTACTGGGGAAGGACAAGTACTGCATCAAGGGGACCACTTATGTTGACAGGAAAAAACAAACATCAACGTCACTGACAGACATTTATTATCATGCATCTGAAATATTAAGACTGTCCATCTTAAATGAACCATTGCAGACAGGGTGACTACTAAGGGGAAAGGTCTATGTACATGAAGTGTCCTTCATCAGGGACACCTGCAGGGCTGAGCGTGGGAGTCTAGTGCAGACCTTGAAGCATCGAGGAGCCTGCATGAAAACGGTCGCTTCTATCGTTCAAGTAGGTTCCAGGTGCATGCCTGTGCACTCCAGATGGGCCCTCAGCAGGGGTTGAGCCTCACACACATCGGACAGCAGTGAAGGCGGTCATCTCCCTTCAAACTCTGTGTCCTTTGGTCATCCCAGAACCAATCAGACCTTCAGATTTCTTCTGTCTTTTTTGGAAGTAGGGTGGGAGGCACTCAACAATCCCGTGTCTCTGAACTCTGTTTAGTCCATTACGCGTCTTGCGTGTGCCTGTCACGAGTCGTCCATGCTCTCCAGGCAGCCCTTTTGGAACCCCTTGGGGGCCTCCTCAGAGTCCTCCGTGGCCGCGCTGTCAGACTCCTCCTCGATGGCGAAGTGCACGTCAGCGGAGGAGCAGAGGGAGCTGATGCTGCTCTGCTCCAGGCACAGGGCGCAGGCCAGCGGGGACAGGGCCCGCCCCTCGAACACAACCCCCCCCTGCGGGTGGTGCTGGTGCTGGTGGTGGTGGAGGTGTTCTGGAGAGGAGGGCAACACGTGCTGTTGCACCTGCGCGCCGTAGAGCCCCGGGAAGGACAGCGGGATGCTGCGCCTCCGCGGCCAGGCGCCCCACTCCCGCTGCTCCTCCTCATGGATCAGACGCGTGAACACATTGGTCCTCTTCTTCTCCCGCCTCTTGGAGCGGAGGTAGCCAAGCATGATGCCGCAAAGGAAAACGCCGTAGAAGGAGATGACGATCAGGATGTACAGGTACTCGTTTCCGTTGCTTTGGTCCGTCTGGGACCCCCCCCGGGGGTCCGCCTGCACGAACGAGACCCCGTTGGTGGTGGCGTTGTCTGAGGGATCCATCTGTTTCAACGCAGTGCCAGAGCTTTCTGGAAAAAGGAAAAAAACGTCAAGTTAGGTTGACTGTTCTTTTCCTGGTGCAAATTACACACCATTTTACGCACCAAACCCCCACGGGTGCAGAACACCGCTCCACAATCTAATTGGAGACATGAATAAGTATGCTCAAATCACGTACCTTAACTCATCTGATGCAGTCTAATAAAACACGAGTATGCATGGTATGCTGGCTTACTATTGGGAAATACTCCACTTACCAATGACAGCCGTTGAGGATCCTGTGAAACTCAGCCCTACTGTAGCCGCCCTCGTCTCTCCAGTGGGACGCTGCTGAGGGGGCGCTCTTATTTATACCGGGGCCACGGACCACGTGAGCATTTCTCTTTCTTTTTTTTTCAATCTTTTTCATGGACCATTCTGGGCTCAGAAAGATTACACTGGATCAAACCTTTAGAGAGATATAAACACCCACACAAAACTTTATAATACATGTGAAGGAGTATGCAGTACTGAAATGCACAGGGCAAAAGTTCAGAACTTTGCCCTGCACTTCTTCATTCTATTTCTATTTCACGACTTTTGTATTTGTGTGGTGGTGTGACTTAATGACCAAGAACATTGCAGTGTGGGATTAATAATAGGAAAGAGATATAAGGGGCCTCTACGAATGGTCAAATCTCCTAACCTTTATGCCTCCTTTCCTTAACCTTTTAGGAAAACGTCATCAGTTCAAGGAGAGATGAATAGGTGCTTCCTTTCGAACATAGGAAAAGACAACACTGTTTATAATGAATTCGACTCCACTTTTCCTTGCCGACGCCATTGCGTTACGGGGAATATTGCTGACCTTTAGTGTCCCTAGCGTGGAACCACAGTTTTCCAAAGTGGAACTACAACAAGTGCTCTTCGATCCATGCGTTATTGTCGTATTGATTTCAATCAGGTTGTCGCCATCAGTGGAATCACTTAGGTCGGACTTGGCCAACGGGAATATGTTGGGCTAATTAAATCCCCATTCACATGTGAAAAAAAAGAGGCTCAATTTATGTTGAAATAAACTGTCCCTTCTTAAATGTAGTCTTTCTTAAATGTGTAGTCTGCATTTATTTTCTTACGTTGTAGCCTATATTGTGTGCTTAATAACCAGCAATAAATTAATTAATTTCGATTCAAATAAAATGTTTCTGGAATTGGTATCCATCATTATCAATTGTATTTTCTTTGCTTCCCTTCTTCTGCTTTCCCGCGTCTCTCATGCGTCTTCGCGTAGAGTGGGTACTCTTCGTCGGTGGCATGTTGCTATAAATATTGCCGCCGTAATGGATTATCGGATACCAGTATCTCCTTTCCTTTGGTAAAGGTTTCTCAGGAGTAACCTATGCTATAGGAGGATTAAAGGAAGCATCGAGGCTCCTTTCCTAAGCATTTTTAGAATTCAAACCACCTTTCCTCCAAGCACTTCCAGGTCATCTCATTAGGAAAGGAAATTTACTATGCAAAAAAGAGAATTCGTAGAGGCACTAGGAATAATTTTGCTTCCTTTTCTAACCAGAAACTTCTAAAAGCTAAGCCAATGGCAGGAGCTGCACCACTGTGATGCATGCTCGGTAACAGAGTCCTAATTGAAGGGCTTCCCTCTCATTCAAAACTTTTTTCAAATAAACTCATCCAATGGACGCCCTCATTTCCTTGAACACACCTGGAAGTCTAAAGAAACACAGTGCACAAATCATATGATATCATACTTAATTTAATCAGCTTCTCTCCCGGAAGGCGAGGGAACATTCACATTATTGGTTGGGCATTGGTTGAGAGTTTCAAGGCAGATTCCCAACCTAAGTATCCCCCCCTGATGGAGCTCAGCCGACGGTCAGAGGTTGTCTCAGTAACAGGTTTCTTCCAGATGTAAGAGCATGGAGTATGGAATGGATTCAATTCAGAGGTGGCCTGATCCACGGTCTGCAGGGACCGCTGGGGATCAGGCTTCATGTCTGCACAATATGTAAAAAAAAAACAAATCCAACCGGATCTAACTAGAGGGCCAAGGAACTACTGTGTTGCTTTGCTTTTGGACCACCTGAAAATATGACTTAAGAACTTATTCTATATGAATGGAGGAACAAGCTGGCTCATGCAATATACAGCCATTGAGTAGTGAATGAATGAGGAGCATGACTGGACTTGTATCAGCCATGAACCTGGGAATGACAAGTCCACACTGGTATGGACCAGTGCTACATCAGAGGAAGTCCGTTCCTTGCCAGTTATAGAAGAAAAAAGAAAATACATACATAGCATGCAAGAAGTTTCCTGACATTGATGAAATTCATATTACGTGGACCGGTTTCAATTATTTCAGCAAATCTTACTGAAACAACCTTAAACAAACATTCAACTCATTTTGTTGCTGTATTCTCCTGTTTGCTCATAAAACTAATAAATTACTTTGAGGAAACATGACATATCATTCTGAAGAATTTACATATATAAGGATTTCCTTCCAGAGGCTTTTGCCTCTCCCACCAGCCCACACAAACACAGAAACACACACACCGTAAAGTCTAGATTCTAAAAGTAATTGATTGGTTACATTGGTTTGCTTTATCCATGCACTGAGGCAGCTATACTACGGTGTCCCCCTGGGCTGGTCAGTAGTACTCTGCAGGCTGCCTGTGTTGTGGTGAGTGGGGGTGTCTCTGCAGCCCATGCTAACCTCCCAACACATGCAGAAGGCCAGAAGAACGGGCCAAGCCTATAAATGAGCGGTATTTAAAACATAAACGCAATGCATCGCAAGCACATCACCAAAGGATGGGAGTTTCTCAGAGTGTTACGGCTGACTGCGTCGCAGACAGAGGGATTGGTTTCTGCTCCTTCCTCCCGTCTGGAACCAACTAACTTTTTTGGACAATATTCTTAATATTCTTACTTGCACTGTACTTTTCAATTTTGGTGTAATATGTTAGGGTTCAAAACAACTTTTGAACTGCAGCATATTTTTTTTGAAACTAAACACCATAAGTGGGTGCAGTCATAAATAATAATTAAAAACAACCTACATATATATATATATATATATATATATATATATATATATATATATATATATATAAAAATAAAAGTGGCCAGTGGTTTTGGACTGTTATTTAAGGGCGTTGTGTGAAACCAAATCAGTCCCTGCCAGAAGTACAGAGGTCCCCTCTCAGCATGTCCTGACCTGCAGGGACACGCCCATCACTAGGGCAACGCCCACCAGCAGGGCCATGCCCCTGCCAAGGCCACGCCCACCAGCAGGGCCACGCCCACCAGCAGGCCCACGCCCACCAGCAGGGCCACGCCCGGCAACAGGGACACGCCCACCAGTAGGGACATGCCCACCAGCAGGCCAAGCTGGACTCAACCAGACAACCAGCCTGATCTGGATACAAATGATTTCCCGGACACCAAAAACATCAAAAGAAACGTTATAAAATCAGCTGCAAATCAGAAATCAACAGAATTGATCCAGACACCCCAATAGGTGTGCTTCCAAACAATGATTAGCGGGGGTCAGGACAGACAGACGGACAACGTCTTGCGGTAAACCTGAGTGTCTCCTCATGAGGTCCAGCAGGCCATACCCTGAGGAACTCCAAGCAGCACCGGCTGAGAGGGTCACAGCTCTTTTTATTAGTCTACAAAGCTAAGCTTGTATCGGCACAGCCTTTTGTCTTCCAGACCATGCAAGAGGTTAGTATAAAATCAGAAATACTACTGAACAAGGGGGCGTTGAAATGCCTCTCCCATGAATAATCCATGTCTCATGGATTATTCTCCCTTCAGACTCTGGGTCCTTTGGTCATCACACAATCAATCACACCTTCAGGTTGCTTCTGTCTTTTTGGAGGATGGGGTGAAAGGGAGGGAAGATTGGGTGAAGGGGGGGAGGGCTAGGAGGATGGGGTGAGGGGGGGGGGTTGGTGGGATGGGGTGAAGTGGGGGGGGGGGGGGCAGGGAAGATTGGGTGAAGGGGGGAGGTCTGGGAGGATGGGGTAAAGGGGGGGGGGCTAGGGGGATGGGGTGAAGGGGGGGGAGAATGGGGTAAAGGGGGTGGGGTGAAGAGGGGTGAGTGGGTAAAGGGGGGGGGGGACAATGGGGTGATGGGAGGCGGGTCAGGAGGGCACAAGGGCTCTAGTCGTTGTTGTAGCTTCTCCTTCCTCCCTGCTGGTCTCATCTCCGTGGCTCGTTGCCTGATGAGGCCTGAAGCTACTGACTGCAGCGCTATTGCCTGCAGCGCTACTGCCTGCAGTACATCCTGGCGATGTCGTCCAGGTAGTGCGTTCTCAGCTCCTTGCGTTTGAGCTTGAAGGTGTCGGTCACCAGGCCGGTCTCGGGCGTCCAGGGCTCCGGGCTGAGCAGCAGCTTGCAGGGGACTTCAAAGCGCTCCAGCTCGCCTGCAGGACGGAACACAGAGACTGTCACCTCACCGTAACCTACTCCCTGCTGCTGCCTCACTCCTTTGGGCAAGGTGCAACCCCCTGTTCCAGCTTGGATTCCAACAGCACGAGATTTGAGAAAAACGGATTGGGACTAAGAGTTCTAAGAAGGAGGGAGGGTGTTATCCCTATGGTTATGCCCCGCAGCAACTTTGAATAGAAAACCACAACAAAAATACCTATCTGACACCACTGGTGTGAATCAGAACTATAATGAGCCACGTTTGTATGAAATGGACGCACACCTGGCGCTTCACTATTAGTGTCCAAGGCAGATCCACACACACCGTGGCCTGAGCCCGCCCAGGGTCCACCCCGCTGGGTCCCAGTGCCTGAGCCCGCCCAGGGTCCCCCCCGTTGGGTCCGCCTAGGGTCCCCCCCGCTGGGTCCCAGTGCCCTGAGCCCACCCAGGGTCCGCCTCGTTGGTCCCTCGCTCGTCCAGGGAACAGGCTAAACTTGGGCTTTACACTCGTCATCTCCAAAAGACGGCCGTATTGTAGTTACAGGGACAAAATGGCATAGATTACTTTGTTTATGATAGAAGTCATACTTCTACACGTTAACAAAAAAACGGAGGTCACTGCCCCTTTAAGTGATATAAGGACCTCCAGTCAGACTCCACCTTGGAGGACCACCTTATGAAACATCTAGTGGAGGACTACCTTATGAAACATCTAGTGGAGGACCACCTTATGAAACATCTAGTGGAGGACCACCTTATGAAACAACCAGTTGAGGACCACCTTATGAGACAACTAGTGGAGGATCAACTTATGAAACATCTAGTGGAGGACCACCTTATGAAACATCTAGTGGAGGACCACCTTATGAGACATCTAGTGGAGCACCACCTTATGAGACATCTAGTGGAGCACCACCTTATGAAACATCTAGTGGAAGACCACCTTATGAGACATCTAGTGGAGGACCACCTATGAGACATCTAGTGGAGCACCACCTTATGAAACATCTAGTGCATTGGTTCTCAAAGTGCGATATTAATTTAAATAAATATAAAGAGAAAATTCGACTCTCTCTAGCTTTCAATTAAATCCTTTTACATTTGTTAGTTTTAATCCGACTGCACATTATTTTGAAAGGGTGAACCTCAGTTTCGTGATTTAGACCTCACTTGACCTCACTCCCAGAGGTCCACGGTGCAATGTTTTTTTTTACCACTGGGATGTTGACGGCGTTTCCCGCCATTTTTTTTTTCCTTTGGCGGCCCTCAGTCAAATTTTGGGTTCCTAAATAGACTTTAGACTTTAGATTTTATTGTCCCCTTCACTTCACAGTATATTGCATATGTGGGCCGCACGCCGACAGACAATAAACAGACAAATAAACATCTACACAGATCTGCATAAAACATCTACACAGAGTAGGACTGGGGTTGATTTATCTTGGCCTTTTATTAAGTGCTGTTATGGCTGCAGGCACCAGGCTTTTGCCGTAGCGGGCCCTCAGTTGTCAAAACTTTGAGAACCCCTGATCTAGTGGAAGACCACCTTATGAGACATCTAGTGAAGGACCACCTTATTAAACATCTAGTGGAGGACCACCTATGAGACATCTAGTGGAGCACCACCTTATGAAACATCTAGTGGAAGACCACCTTATGTGACATGTAGTGGAGGACCAGCCTATTAAACCTCTAGTGGAGGACCAGCCTATTAAACCTCTAGTGGAGGACCACCTTATGAGACATCTAGTGGAGGACCACCTTATGAAACATCTACTTGAGGACCACCTTATGAAACAGCCTCCCACGCATCAGAGACACCAGTTCCTATATACATATATTTTCATTAATTGATAAACTGAAAATAATTCAATAATGTAGTTAAAGGTTTAAAGCGAGCAGCCTTTACTGTGCGTTTACACCAAAAGCTGCAAAGCGTTTTGAGCGATAAACGCCCATTCACTTTCTATTAGACATGAGCGATAAAGCGATTGGAGCGATAAAACGCTTGAGCGATAGCTTTAAAGCTGTAAATGAGACTTGAAAACAGCTCAACTCATCTATGCAAATGAGCTACTAGCGTTCGGCTATAAATGACCACCAGCCAATCGGAATGTAGATGTCTCTCGTCGGCGTGGGTGGTCCCAGTAAACATACGCGAGAAAATGCAAGAGCGATATGAGCTGTAAATATTGTGGACAGCGTTGCGTTTTGAGCTATTTGGCGATTTTGCATCTTTCACAGCTTTTGGTGTGAACGTACAGTTAGACCACGGATAGAAGGGGCTGTGTGTCATCAGACACACATCCCTGAATCCCATCACAGCTCTCACCTGCGAGCGCAGTTTCAGAAATGACCTCCAGGGCCATCTCCTCCATGGCCTGGTGCCGGCAGAGCTCTCCCCATGAGCCTCTCACACCACGCTTGGACGCCAGTTCCAGTAGCTGCTTCTGATTGGGCACCATGAAGCCAATCACGTACGACTCCTCACTGCACAGCACAGCATGGTGAGGAGGTTATTGGACCCCCCACACACACACACACACACACACACACACACACACACACACACACACACACACACACACACACACACACACACACACACACACACACACACACACACACACACACACACACACACACACAGGGTTAGGAGGTTAAGGGCATGTGATAGTTTAAGTTTGAGCTACTTAGCTCACCACTATGCCACTTAATAACAATCTGTTTAAAGAGTCTGTTTATATTTCACACCTGTCTATGCTGCATCTATTTTATATATTATTATTATTATTATTATTATTATTAGGGGTCCTACGAAATCTGTAGGAACCCTATTGTAATCGTCGGTATTATTATTATTTTTCTTTTCCTGACGAAATCGACCATATCTCAAAAACAACAGGGTCAAAAGTTCTGAAAATTGGCTGGCTTGTAGAACTTTAGGTGGCGCTATAACAAGCCTTTGAATTGCAACATACCCAACAGGCTGCCATTTCCACTAGGATAGTGCAATATGTATGAAACTTGTTATACATGCACCATTAGTCATGATGAACAACTTTTACACTGTAACCCATACGGTCAGACCATTGGATATAGTGCAGTGACCACAACTTGACCAAACACCCACACATTAACTCCATTGGCGCCGAAAGTGGTAAAAGCTGCAAACTCAGCACACATGTACCAGGTGACGGTGGGACTACATGGTGTTAAATTCATAGCAATAAGGACAAAGACGGCAGAGATATACATTTTAAAGTGAAATACATGCATATCTCAGATTTTTAAACAGCTCTAACATTGCGTCAAAAACACTTAGGCTCGGCAGTCGAATATGGCTATAGTCTATAGTCTATTTAGCCTACCAATTCCAAATTTCAAGTCGATATCTGAAAATAGCAATTGGATGCATTTGTTTGAAGTTGTCTTTCTGAACCGAGGCCATTCTACAATGCAGGCTGGGCCTTAAAGCGGTACACACGTAATTAAAAATAAATTCAGTTTGACAGTGGATTTTGACACAGTATGCGTTGATGTTTGTTTTCATATTTTAACTTCCGGTAAAGGGATAGGGTTAGGCCTTAGGGTTAGGGTTAGGGTTACTGTGCGTTCACACCAAACGCGACGGTGTGACAAAATCCCATACAAAGTGAACGTAGAGACGCGTTTCGGGCAAATTATTCGCTAGAGAAAATCGGCGACAAGTTTTGATTTGTCGCGCCACACGCGTGTTAGGCCTTAGGGTTAGGGTTAGGCCATAGGGTTAGGACCCCCTCATGGTTGCTTGCAACTATATTTATTAATGTTATTATTATATTTTTTATTTTATTCTAACTATTTAATGTCCAGTAACTATTTAATGTCCAGTTCTTGTTTCTCTTATACTTTTCACAGACAGACAGACAGACAGACAGACAGACAGACAGACAGACAGACAGACAGACAGACAGACAGACAGACAGACAGACAGACAGACAGACAGACAGACAGACAGACAGACAGACAGACACACACACACCTGTTGCCATAGACACAGATGTTGTCCACCAGTGGGCAGTTCTTCAGCACCGCCTCCACTTTCCCCAGCGACACATACTCTCCAGCCTGGAGCTTCACCAGGTCCTTCTTACGGTCTGCAGCAGGAAAGACACCTTAGCATCCTCTGTATGCTCATCACACCCATATCACTCTCTTCCTCCCCCCTCCCTCCCTC
Organism: Gadus macrocephalus; assembly: GCF_031168955.1. Taxonomy (NCBI): domain Eukaryota; kingdom Metazoa; phylum Chordata; class Actinopteri; order Gadiformes; family Gadidae; genus Gadus; species Gadus macrocephalus. The sequence goes on from NC_082397.1 coordinate 24,665,481, forward strand.
CTCCCTGTCTCCCCCTCCCTGCCTCCCTCTCCCCCCTCCCTCACTTATTCCTCCCTTCCCCCCTCCCTCCCTGCCTTCCCCCTCCCCCCCTCCCTCCCTCCCCCTCCTCCTCCATCACTCCTCCCTCTCTCCCCCTCCTCCTTCTCCCTCCCTCCTCCCTCCCTCTCTCCCTCCCTCCTCACCAATGATCTTCAGACTGCCATCGTGGTGGACCTCTCCCACGTCTCCGGTGCAGAACCACCTCTGCCCGCAGTCGTCAACAAAGAAGTCCTCCTGGTCCTTAGAATCCTTCTTGTAGTAACCCATTGATACGTTGCCTCCACCAATCAGGATCTCTCCCCGTGGGTAGGGCTTATCGGTGCTACGGTAACCAGCTACAACAGGAGGAGAGGAGGTGAACTATGACATGTAGGCCACAAAATATAACAAGAGAAGTAACCACCAAGAGATTCAGCAGTTGGAGTTTGATGCTCAGAGGAACGTTCTGAGAAGAGCTGCAGCTAGACAATTATATTATAATGATATGAGGTCAGGAGATATGATATGAGATATGATAGGAGGGGATATGGGATATGATATGAGGGGATATGAGATATGATGTGAGGGAGATATGATATGAGGGAGATATGATATGAGGGGATATGAGATATGATATGAGGAAATATCAGGGGTTAATCTAAACCGGGAAAGAGGGGCGCTGCGCCTCCTTGTTTCAACCCAGCGCCTCCTTGTCGAAAATTTTAAATTACTTAAAATCTCCCGGAATGGAGAGCGAGCGAGCAAGACCGCGCACAGGAGACACACGTGCTCCTAACCGCGTTCGCATCTGTGTAGCGAGCGCGCAGCACAACAGAGAGGGATCTAGAAACTAGGGCCCGACCGATATTGATTTTTGAGTGCCGATGCCGATGCCGATTATTTTCAGAGACAAATTACGATTACGATTTAATCGGCCGATTAAAAAAAATAAATAAAAAAAAATAAATAAATAGAAAACGTAGTTTTTGATACCTTAAATATACTTTAAACACTTTTGACGAATCTGTGAA